>NC_057814.1:433611653-433658706 GCF_018294505.1 Triticum aestivum
GTCGGCCCCGCCGCCCTCGCCGGCGCCGGGCCCCGCCATCCGCTGCCTCGCCGGCGTCGACCTCCCTCGCCGGAGCCGAGCCCGAGCTCCTGTAGTCCGGCCAGATCTGGATCGGTAACTCCCCCGTTGACTTTCCTCGAACCCCCCTCTTTTTCTCTAAGTCCCAGAAATCTTCAGCATATGCTCCTGTTCCCGATGCGATAACTTTGTGCATGTAGCTCTGATTCGTGCGCATAATATGTCAAATTGTTCGCCTCGTGATGCTCTTCATTTTGTTCAATTGCACCATTTTCAATAGAGGTCATCTTGATGCCCAAATCCTCGTTGGAAGAGGGCTAGTTGCTGTTAAGCTCTGGTTCTTATCAGAACTTGGAGATTTGTCATTTTTGTATCATTTATTCTGTGCATCTTTTGAGCATGAGCTCTATATGTGTTTTGAAGTAGGCCATGCCATCTTTCCAGTGGTATAGTCCATGTATTTTTGTGATCTTTGTGGTGACTAGCACAAGCATGCAAAGTAGGCCCCGTAATATTTCTGATTACAGGGACAGTGATTTCTCCAAGTCCTTGTCTGCTGTAATTTTGTTGCCATGTAAACTTGATGCTAGAGAGAGATCCATGAATATTTTGGAGATGTTCAGTAAGGATGTTTTGTAGCTATAGTTGTAAGGGATCCATTCCTGCAATTTTTTGCAATTTGAGAGTACCATAGCATGACTCAATCTTGCTCTACTTTTGCTATAAAATATTTCTGGCAGATTCTTAACATGACATGCATTTTTGCCAAGCTTATTGTAGTTGATCCACACATGCTATGCATTTGTTCTTGCCATGGATAGCTTCATAAACATGCCATATTGCTGTAGGTATGCTTGGTTTTCCATGCATTGCTCTGTAGTGAGTGCATCAAGCTCACAAAGAGGCCTACATATTAATATTTCTGCCATGCTCTGTTTTCTGCTAAATCTGAAACCTGATAACGAAACTTGCTATGTTTACATGCTTGCTATCATTTCTTCTGGTCCTTTTTGGCTTATGGTCAGTAAGGGATTTTTGTCATGTGCATTTAGTAGAACACTACCATGCCTTGTCTTGCTATGTTAAGTTTCTGTAGCATGTTGATTTCATGCTCTGAACATTGCTACCTGATGCTGATTTCTGCCATGTCCAGTTTTTCACCGTCTGTGAACCTGTAATCTTTTGCACTTTTGCCATGCTTGTTTGAGCTTGATATGTTGTGAACTAGCAGTAGCTCAGTGTTCATCTTTTGTCAAGCATCTCCTGTAGATTACTGCCATGTGCTTTGTTGCTATGTTGGGGTGCTGTAGCATTGTTACTTGTTGTATTTTAAGTGCTATCTTGCTGTTTATCGCAGATTAGTGTCATTCTTGTTTTGCTTGCCATTTGCAAACCGTGCATCCGATTCCGGTGATCTTTATATCGATTTCGACCGAAATCATCTCATCTTTCCAGTGGCATGCTTGGTTTGCCAAGTTACTGCCATGTTCGTCATTTTCCTTCCGGAGCACGCATATGCATCGCATATCATAACTTGCATATCATACATGTCTTGCATCATGTTGCTTGCGCATTTCTCGTTGTTGATTGTGGTTCCATTTGTTTGTATTCTTGTCTTGGGTAGAGCCGGGAGACGAGTTCGTGAACGAGGAACCTGTCGAGTACGCTTAAGAGGATCAAGCTTTCGACAACTCTGAGAACCTTGCAGGCAAGATGACCACCCCTCGAAATCACTTCTATCTTTGCTATGCTAGTTGTTCGCTCTATTGCCATGCTCCGCTACCTATCACTTGCTATATCATGTCTCCTATTTTAGCCATGTCAGCCCCTAACCATCCTTTCCTAGCAAACCGTTGTTTGGCTATGTTACCGCTTTTGCTCAGCCCCTCTTATAGCGTTGCTAGTTGCAGGTGAAGTTGAAGTTTGTTCTATGTCGGAACATGGATATGTTGGGATATCACTATATCTCTTATTTAATTAATGCATCTATATATTTGGTAAAGGGTGGAAGGCTCGGCCTTATGCCTGGTGTTTTGTTCCACTCTTGCCGCCCTAGTTACTGTTATACCGGGATTATGTTCCTTGAGTTTGCGTTCCTTACACGGTCGGGTGATTTATGGGACCCCCTTGACAGTTCGCCTTGAATAAAACTCCTCCAGCATGGCCCAACCTTGGTTTTACTAGTTGCTACCTAAGCCTTTTCCCCCGGGTTTTCGCGAGCCCGAGGGTCATCTTATTTTAACCCCCCCCGGGCCAGTGCTCCTTCGAGTGTTGGTCCAAACTGAGCAGACTGCGGGGCCACCTCCTGGAAACTCGAGGTCTGGTTTTACTCGTAGGATGTCTCATCCGGTGTTCCCTGAGAACGAGATATGTGCAGCTCCTATCGGGATTTGTCGGCACATTCGGGTGGCTTTGCTGGTCTTGTTTTACCATTGTCGAGATGTCTTGTAAACCGGGATTCCGAGACTGATCGGGTCTTTCCGGGAGAAGGTTTATCCTTCGTTGACCGTGAGAGCTTATGATGGGCTAAGTTGGGACACCCCTGCAGGGTATTATCTTTCGAAAGCCGTGCCCGCGGTTATGAGGCAGATGGGAATTTGTTAATGTCCGGTTGTAGATAACTTGTCACTTGACCCAATTAAAATACACCAAGTGCGTGTGTAGCCGTGGTGGTCTCTTCTCGGCGGAGTCCGGGAAGTGAACACGGTCTGTGTTATGTTTGACGTAAGTAGGTGTTCAGGACCTCTTCTTGGTCATTGCTAGATGACGTCCGTTCCTTTGCTTCTCTTCTCGCTCTCATTTGCGCAAGTTAGCCACCATATATGTTTTTGCCGCTGCAGCTCCACCTTTTGCACCATTCCCCCCTTTAAGCTTAAATAGTCTTGATCTCGTGGGCGTGAGATTGCTGAGTCCTCGTGACTCACAGATACTTCCAAAACAGTTGCAGGTGCCGACGATGCCAGTGCAGATGATGGCGTCGATCTCAAGTGGGAGTTCGACGAGGAACGGGGTCGTTACTATGTGTCTTTTCCTGATGATCAGTAGTGGAGCCCAGTTGGGACGATCGGGGATCTAGCATTTGGGGTTGTCTTATTTTCATCTGGATTTTGACCGTAGTCGGTCTATATGATTGTATTTTGGATGATGTATGATGATAATTATGTATTGTGTGAAGTGGCGATTGTAAGCCAACTCTTTATCCCATTCTTGTTCATTACATGGGATTGTGTGAAGATGACCCTTCTTGCGACAAAACCACTATGCGGTTATGCCTCTAAGTCGTGCCTCGACACGTGGGAGATATAGCCGCATCGTGGGCGTTACAAGTTGGTAATCAGAGCCATCCCCGACTTAGGAGCCCCCTGCTTGATCGAATCGCTGGCGTTGTTGAGTCTAGAACAAAAATGTTTTGAGTCTTAGGATTATATATATCGGAGAGTAGGATTCTTTTTACTCCTCAGTCCCTTCGTCGCTCTGGTGAGGTCTCCTGACGTAGAAGTTTTGACTGTTCTCTCCTCAAATTTCACTAAAAAAAAATTTAGGATCACGCGGGTATCTTGGAATCGTTCCGATCGATTTGTGACGAGAACATTGTTCTTGGTGCCTCCTGTCATTTAGGGGTTGTGGCAGTGTCCCGGGGAGTCGAGCTCCGAGGTGTTGTCGTCACAATTTTATCGTTGCAGTTCTGGAATACCTGAGTTTCGCCGACATCGAAATCTTTTTTATGCAGTTGTTGGTGAGATCACCTCGACGCCACCCAGTACTGGGGCGGGAGTTCGGGAGTATTGCCATAACTTGTATAACGGATGTTTTTCGAAGGTTGAGGTAAACGATTTCCGAAGGTTTCTTGGTTATGTGTTGACGGATGGATACAGCTGGATCTAGGGATTGTTAGTTTGGGTGATATATATTTGTGTCCCCTGTATCCCCTACACCAGATTGCATAACCAAAAAGTTTCGGGAGTTTATAAGTGGGAATTCAAGTAGCCTTAGGATATCTTTCCGACAGACGCATGATATGAGATTGGGGTTCGACGTCTAGTGGTCCGCCTGTATACGGTTGATTTTACAGTGGTCTCGTTGTGTCTTAAAGAGTCCATGGCTTTGCCGACTCGGGGACGCTTCGTATGTCATGTGCACAGCCTTGTACATGATGGTGCTGTACGATTGAGCCCGTGTGGGCCCCACCACGAAAACTTCGGACGAAATATCTATCATATGTTTGTTCCGGCTTATTTTGCAGCTCCGGCCCCATCACAAACTCTTATCCCTCGCATTACATCATTTTCCATTTGCCTCTTGTTTTCCTCTCCCCCACTTCACCCTTGCCGTTTTATTCGCCCTCTCTTTCCGTTTGCCTCTTTTTCGCCTACTTTGTCATTATTGCTAGTCCTTTATCTACTCCTTTGTCTCCCGAGAATGAAGTTCTTAATTTTAAACAAAGGGAGGGAGAAAATCTAAAAGATGCTTGGTATAGAATTTGCAACGCTCAAAATAAATCTGCTAGAAAGCAATCTACTACCATTCTTCTTTGCAATTTTTATGTAGGCGTCACCCCTTGGCATAGATATATTCTTGATACCACTACCGGAGGAAACTTCTTGGGTAGCCATACTTTTGATTCTTATAATGCTATGATAGATTTGTTTGGCTCACCACCTCTTTTGGTTAATGGAACTATTTTAACTTTGGAACATGTGATGCAACGGCTTGAAATTATTGAAAATAAAGTTGCCACCATAGAGTTGATTGAAAATTTGGATAAAAAGATCCATAACAAAATTACCCAATACGGATCTAAGGTAGGAGTTGCACTTAAATTTTTTAAAGAAAAGGGACCTATGGTTAATGAAAGGATAGATCAAGATTCCACTAGAATTGATAAAATTGAGGATATTATTACCAACCTAGGATCTGCCTTTTCTTCTATGAAAAACACTCCTTCTAATGCTAAGATTGCCAAATTAATGTATGTTCCTAAAAATAAGGGTGAAACTTCTAGCAAGGGGAAGGCGGACCTCAAATCCATAAGTGTTCACCCCAATTTTTTCGCTATCCTTAAGGAACCTTTTGCCACAAGAGATTTCTTTGATTTCGTGCCTAGAAGTTTGGTTATTAATAAAAAGGAAGAAACTCCTAGGGGTGATAGTCGCCTTATTGAAGAATTTCCTACCAAAGATGGCAATACCTAGATCTATTCTTGTTTTTATGCCTAGCTAGGGGCGCTAAACGATAGCGCTTGTTGGGAGGCAACCCAATTTTATTTTAGTTTTTTGCTTTTTGCTCCTGTTTAGGAATAAATATTTGATCTAGCCTCTGGTTAGATTTGTTTTTTATATTTTAATTAGTGTTTGTGCCAAGTTAAACCTATAGGATCTTCTTGGATGATAGTTATTTGATCTTGCTGAAAATTCCAGAAACTTTCTGTTCACGAAAACAATTGTTAAAAATCACCAGAACGTGATAAAATACTGATTCCAATTGCAGAAGATCATTAAACAAATTTTCTAGGTCTTCCTATTTTGGTAGAATTTTTGGAGTTCCAGAAGTTTGCGTTAGTTACAGATTACTACAGACTGTTCTGTTTTTGACAGATTCTGTTTTTCGTGTGTTGTTTGCTTATTTTGATGAATCTATGGCTAGTAAAAAAGTTTATAAAACATAGAGAAGTTGGAATAAAGTAGGTTTAACACCAATATAAATAAAGAATGAGTTCAATACAGTACCTTGAAGTGGTATTTTGTTTCTTTCGCTAATGGAGCTCATGAGATTTTCTGTTAAGTTTTGTGTTGTGAAGTTTTCAAGTTTTGGGTAAAAGATTTGATGGATTATGAAACAAGGAGTGGCAAGAGCCTAAGCTTGGGGATTCCCAAGGCACCCCAAGGTAAATCCAAGGACACCAAAAAGCCAAAGCTTGGGGATGCCCCGGAAGGCATCCCCTCTTTCGTCCTCAACCATCGGTAATTTACTTGGAGCTATATTTTTATTCACCACATGACATGTGTTTTGCTTGGAGCGTCTTGTATGATTTGAGTATTTGTTTTTTAGTTTGCCACAATCATCCTTGCTGTACACATCTTTTGAGAGAGACACACATGATTCGGAATTTGATAGAATACTATATGTGCTTCACTTATATCTTTTGAGCTATATAGTTTTTGCTCTAGTGCTTCATTTATACCTTTTAGAGCACGGTGGTGGTTGTATTTTATAGAAATTATTGATCTCTTATGCCTCACTTATATTATTTTGAGAGACTTAAACAGCATGGTAATTTTCTTTAATTGTGAAATTAATCTTCTAAATTGAGTTCATTGAATGTTATGAGAAGTTAGATACTTGATAAGTGTTTTGAGATATAAAGGTAGTAATATTAGAGTGTGCTAGTTGAGTAACTGTGAAATTGAAAAATACTTGTGTTAAAGTTGTCAAGTCCTGTAGCATGCACGTATGGTAAAAGTTGTGTTACAATCTTGACACATAGGTGTTCTTTTATTGCTTTCCTTATGAGTGGCGGTCGGGGACGAGCGATGGTCTTTTCCTACCAATCTATCCCTCTAGGGGCATGCGTAGTAGTACTTTGCTTCGAGGGCTAATAAAATTTTGAAATAAGTATATGAGTTCTTTATGACTAATGTGAGTCCATGGATTATACGCACTCTCAACCTTCCACAATTTTCTAGCCTCTACGGTACCGCGCATTGCCCTTTCTCACCTTGAGAGTTGGTGCAAACTTCGCCGGTGCATCCAAACCCCGTGATATGATATGCTCTATCACACATAAGCCTCCTTATATCTTCCTCAAAACAGCCACCATACCTACCTATCATGGCATTTCCATAGCCATTACGAGATATATTGCCATGCAACTTTCCACCGTTCCGTTTATTATGACACGCTTCATCATTGTCATATTGCTTTGCATGATCATGTAGTTGACATCGTATTTTGTGGCAAAGCCACCATTCATAATTTTTTCATACATGTCACTCTTGATTCATCGCATATCCCGGTACACCGCCGGAGGCATTCACATAGAGTCATATTTTGCTCTAAGTATTGAGTTGTAATTGTTGAGTTGTAAATAATAAAAGTGCGATGATCATCATTATTAGAGCATTGTCCCATGTGAGGAAAGGATGATGGAGACTATGATTCCCCCACAAGTGGGGATGAGATTCCGGACTAAAAAAAAGAGGCCAAAAAAGAAAAGAAAAAAGGAGAAGGCCCAAAAAATGAGAGAAAAAGAGAGAAGGGACAATGTTACTATCCTTTTTCCACACTTGTGCTTCAAAATAGCACCGTGATCTTCATGATAGAGAGTCTCCTATGTTGTCACTTTCATATAGTAGTGGGAATTTTTCATTATAGAACTTGGCTTGTATATTCCAATGATGGGCTTCCTCAAAATGCCCTAGGTCTTCGTGAGCAAGCAAGTTGGATGCACACCCACTTAGTTTCTTTTGTTGAGCTTTCATATATTTATAGCTCTAGTGCATCCGTTGTATGGCAATCCCTACTCCTCTCATTGACATCAATTGATGGGCATCTCCATAGCCTATTGATTAGCCGTGTCAATGTGAGACTTTCTACCTTTTTTTCTTCTATCATAACCCCCATCATTATACTTTACTCCACCCATAGTGCTATATCCATGGCTTGCGCTCATGTATTGCGTAAGAGTTGAAAAGGCTGAAGCGCGTTAAAAAGTATGAACCAATTGCTCGGCTTGTCATCGGGGTTATGCATGATGAGAACGTTTGTGTGACAATATTGAAACATAGCCTAACTATATGATTTTGTAGGGATAAGCTTTCTTTGGCTATGTTATTTTGATAAGACATAATTGCTTGGTTAGCATGTTTGAAGTATTATTGTTTTTATGTCAACATTAAACTTTTATCTTGAATCTTTCGGATCTAAATATTCATGCCACAATAAAAAGATTTACATTGAGAATTATGCTAAGAAGCATTCCACGTCAAAAATTCTGTTTTTATCATTTACCTACTCGAGGACGAGCAAGAATTAAGCTTGGGGATGCTTGATACGTCTCCAACGTATCTATAATTTTTGATTGTTCCATGCTATTATATATTCTGTTTTGGATGTTTAATGGGCTTATTTATACACTTTTATATTATTTTGGGGACTAACCTATTAACCGGAGGCCCAGCCTAAATTGCTGTTTTTTGCCTATTTGAGTGTTTCGCAGAAAAAGAATATCAAACGGAGTCCAAACGGAATGAAACCTTCGGGAACGTGATTTTTGGAACAAACGTGATCCAGAGGACTTGGAGTGGACGTCAAGCAATAGACGAGGAGGCCACGAGGTAGGGGGCGCGCCCACCCCCACCAGGCGCGCCCTCCACCCTCGTGGGCCCCTCGTGGCTCCACCGACCTACTTCTTCCTCCTATATATACCTACGTACCCCCAAACCATCAGAAGCGACCACAAAAACCTAATTCCACCGCCGCAACCTTCTGTACCCGTGAGATCCCATCTTGGGGCCTTTTTCGGCGTCCTGCCGGAGGAGGCATTGATCACGGAGGGCTTCTACATCAACACCATAGCCTCTCCGATGATGTGTGAGTAGTTTACCTCAGACCTTCGGGTCCATAGTTATTAGCTAGATGGCTTCTTCTCTCTCTTTGGATCTCAATACAAAGTTCTCCTCGATTCTCTTGGAGATCTATTCGATGTAATCTTCTTTTGCGGTGTGTTTCTCGAGATCCGATGAATTGTGGGTTTATGATCAAGATTATCTATGAACAATATTTGAATCTTCTCTGAATTCTTTTATGTATGATTGGTTATCTTTGCAAGTCTCTTCGAATTATCAGTTTGGTTTGGCCTACTAGATTGATCTTTCTTGCAATGGGAGAAGTGCTTAGCTTTGGGTTCAATCTTGCGGTGTCCTTTCCCAGTGACAGCAGGGGCAGCAAGGCACGTATTGTATTGTTGCCATCGAGGATAAAAAGATGGGGTTTATATCATATTGCATGAGTTTATCCCTCTACATCATGTCATCTTGCTTAAAGTGTTACTCTGTTCTTATGAACTTAATACTCTAGATGCATGCTGGATAGCGGTTGATGTGTGGAGTAATAGTAGTAGATGCAGAATCGTTTCGGTCTACTTGTCACGGACGTGATGCCTATATACATGATCATACCTAGATATTCTCATAACTATGCTCAATTCTATCAATTGCTCGACAGTAATTTGTTCACCCACCGTAATACTTATGCTATCTTGAGAGAAGCCACTAGTGAAACCTATGGCCCCCGGGTCTATTTTCCATCATATTAATCTCCCGTTATTTCCATTATTGTTTACTTGCTTTCTTTACTTTTACTCTTTATCATAAAAATACCAAAAATATTATCTTATCATCTCTATTAGATCTCACTCTCGTAAGTGACCGTGAAGGGATTGACAACCCCTTTATCGCATTGGTTGTGAGGTTCTTATTTGTTTGGGTAGGTGCAAGGGACTTGAGCGTGACCTCCTACTAGATTGGTTCTCAAAAACTGAGGGAAATACTTACGCTACTTTACTGCATCACCCTTTCCTCTTCAAGGGAAAACCAACGCAGTGCTCAAGAGGTAGCAATATTCTAGGAAGATCTTCATCGGTCAAACCGCATAACAACATGCGTTGTTCCCTTTATCATCGGTATGTTACTTGACCGAGATTCGATCATCGGTATCTCAATACCTAGTTTAATCTCGTTACCGGCAAGTCTCTTTACTCGTTCTGTAATGGATCATCCTGCAACTAACTCATTATTCACATTGCTTGCAAGGCTTATAGTGATGTGCATTACCGAGAGGGCCCAGAGATACCTCTCCGAAACACGGAGTGACAAATCCTAATCTCGATCTATGCCAACCCAACAAACACCATCGGAGACACCTGTAGAGCATCTTTATAATCACCCAGTTATGCTGTGACGTTTGATAGCACACTAAGTGTTCCTCCGGTATTCAGGAGTTGCATAACCTCATAGTCATAGGAACATGTATAAGTCATGTAGAAAGCAATAACAATAAACTAAACGATCATAGTGCTAAGGTAACGGATGGGTCAAGTCAATCACATCATTCTCTAATGATATGATCCCGTTAATCAAATGACAACTCATGTCAATGGCTAGGAAACTTAACCATCTTTGATCAACGAGCTAGTCAAGTAGAGGCATACTAGTGACACTCTGTTTGTCTATGTATTCACACATGTACTAAGTTTCCGGTTAATATAATTCTAGCATGAATAATAAACATTTATCATGATATAAGGAAATATAAATAACAACTTTATTATTGCCTCTAGGGCATATTTCCTTCAGTCTCCCACTTGCACTAGAGTTAATAATCTAGATTACATTGTAATGATTCTAACACCCATGGAGTCTTGGTGCTGATCATGTTTTGCTCGTGAGAGAGGCTTAGTCAAAATGTCATCAATCATGGAGTCTTATTCAGGTATCCTTTTATGCTATCCAGAAATATTGTATCATTTCCAATCAGCAATATGTCATCCACATATAATATTAGAAATGCTATAGAGCTCCCACTCACTTTCTTGTAAATACAGGCTTCTCCAAAAGTCTGTATAAAACCATATGCTTTGATCACACTATCAAAATGTTTATTCCAACTCCGAGAGGCTTGCACCAGTCCATAAATGGATCGCTGGAGCTTGCACACTTTGTTAGCATCCTTTGGATCAATTAAACCTTCTGGTTGCATCATATACAACTCTTCTTCTAGAAATCCATTCAGGAATGCAGTTTTGACATCCATTTGCCAAACTTCATAATCATAAAATACGGCAATTGCTAACATGATTCAGACAAACTTAAGCATCGCTACGGGTGAGAAAGTCTCATCGTAGTCAACTCCTTGAACTTGTCGAAAACCTTTCGCAACAAGTTGAGCTTTGTAGACGGTAACATTACCGTCAGCGTCAGTCTTCTTCTTGAAGATCCATTTATTCTCGATGGCTTGCCGATCATCAGGCAAGTCAACCAAAGTCCACACTTTGTTCTCATACATGGATCCCATCTCAGATTTCATGGCCTCAAGCCATTTTGTGGAATCTGGGTCATCATTGCTTCCTCATAGTTCGTAGGTTCGTTATGGTCTATTAACATGACGTCCAGAACAGGATTATCGTACCACTCTCGTGCGGATCTTACTCTGGTTGACCTACGAGGTTCAGTAGTAACTTGATCTGAAGTTTCATGATCACTATCATTAGCTTCCTCACTAATTGGTGTAGGAATCACTGGAACTGATTTCTGTGATGTACTACTTTCCAATTCAGGAGAAGGTACAATTACCTCATCAAGTTCTACTTTCCTCCCACTCACTTCTTTCGAGAGAAACTCCTTCTCTAGAAAGGATCCATTCTTAGCAACGAATATCTTGCCTTCGGATCTGTGATAGAAGGTGTACCCAACAGTCTCCTTTGGGTATCCTATGAAGACACATTTCTCCGATTTGGGTTCGAGCTTATCAGGTTGAAGCTTTTTCACATAAGCATCGCAGCCCCAAACTTTAAGAAACGACAACTTGGGTTTCTTGCCAAACCACAGTTCATATGGTGTTGTCTCAACGGATTTAGATGGTGCCCTATTTAACGTGAATGCAGCCGTCTCTAAAGCATAACCCCAAAATGATAGCGGTAAATCAGTAAGAGACATCATAGATCGCACCATATCTAATAAAGTGCGGTTACGACGTTCGGACACACCATTACGCTGTGGTGTTTCGGGTGGCGTGAGTTGCGAAACTATTCCGCATTGTTTCAAGTGAAGACCAAACTCGTAACAAATATTCTCCTCCACGATCAGATCATAGAAACTTTATTTTCTTGTTACGATGATTTTCTACTTCACTCTGAAATTCTTTGAACTTTTCAAATGTTTCATACTTATGTTTCATCAAGTAGATATACCCATATCTGCTCAGATCATCTGTGAAGGTTAGAAAATAATGATACCCGCCGCGAGCATCAACACTCATCGGACTGCATACATCAGTATGTATTATTGCCAACAAGTTTGTTGCTCGCTCCATTGTTCCGGAGAACGGAGTTTTAGTCATCTTGCCCATGAGGCATGGTTCACATGTATCAAGTGATTCATAATCAAGTGATTCCAAAAGCCCATCAGCATGGAGTTTCTTCATGCGCTTTACACCAGTATGACATAAACGGTAGTGCCACAAATAAGTTGCACTATCATTATTAACTTATATCTTTTGGCTTCAATACTATGAATATGTGTATCACTACTATCGAGATTCAACAAAAATAGACCACTCATCAAAGGTGCATGACCATAAAAGATATTACTCATATAAATAGAACAACCATTATTCTCTGATTTAAATGAATAACCGTATCGCATCAAACAAGATCCAGATATAATGTTCATGCTCAACGCTGGCACCAAATAACAATTATTCGGATCTAAAACTAATCCCGAAGGTAGATGTAGAGGTAGCATGCCGACCGCGATCACATCGACTTTGGAACCATTTACCACGCGCATCGTCACCTCGTACTTAGCCAATCTTCGCTTAATCCATAGCCCCTGTTTCGAGTTGCAAATATGAGCAACAGAACCAATATCAAATACCCAGGCGCTATGGCGAGCATTAGTTAAGTACACATCAATAACATGTATATAAAATATACCTTTCACTTTGCCATCCTTCTTATCCGCCAAATACTTGGGGCAGTTCTGCTTCCAGTGACCAGCCCCTTTGCAGTAGAAGCACTCAGTCTCAGGCTTAGGTCCAGATTTGGGCTTCTTCACTTGAGCAGCAACTTGCTTGCCGTTCTTCTTGAAGTTCCCCTTCTTCCCTTTACCCTTCTTCTTGAAACTGGTGGTCTTGTTGACCATCAACACTTGATGCTCCTTGATTTCTACCTCCGCAGCTTTTAGCATCGCGAAGAGCTCGGGAATTGTCTTATCCATCCCTTGCACATTATAGTTCATCACGAAGCTTTTGTAGCTTGGTGGCAGTGATTGAAGAACTCTGCCAATGACACTATCATCAGGAAGATTAACTCCCAGTTGAGTCAAGTGGTTGTGGTACCCAGACATTCTGAGTATATGTTCACTGACATAACTATTCTCCTCCATCTTGCAGCTATAGAACTTATTGGAGACTTCATATCTCTCAATCCGGGCATTTTCTTGAAATATTAACTTTGAAGGAACATGCGGTGCCCCCATGTTTGGTTTTGGTAATTGATGACAATCTCTATGGACTAATGGTTGCCTTGAGTTATATTTGAAGGATTTTTCCATAGGCATTTCTTGAAGTTCATGTGTTGGTTTCAAGGAGTTTATGTGGTGACCAAGGTGTTATTAAGGAATTATCCAAAGATTGGTCATGTGAGAGTTGAGCTTATTGCAAGCATGTCTTGGAGAAGAAGATTGTGTGATCATTCATGTATATCTTCAAGACATCATCCAAATGAAGAGAGTTGAAAAGATTCATGGTTGATCAAGACTAAGTCAAGAGTGAATCAACTTGATCAACTCACAAAGCGTAGAAGATGTACCGAGAGGGATCAAGCGATCCCATGGTGTGGTGAGCATTGTCAATTACGCTTTGTGTACTAACCCATGATCTTCGTGAGAGTTCTTTGTGGGGTTAGGTTGCGGTGTGCAAGTTCAAGTGAAGCATCATGAAGAGATCAAATGCTTGAAGCTTGCCGTCCATTGTGGTGACAATGGACTTGTGAAGATGTTGCGGTGTGCAAGTTCAAGTGAAGCATCATGAAGAGATCAAATGCTTGAAGCTTGCCGTCCATTGTGGTGACAATGGACTTGTGAAGATGTGCGGAAGAGTGGCTCACCCATAGTGGAGCATGGGGGAGCAATCAACTAGTCTTCATCGAGCCAGCGCAACCAAGAAAGGTGGTCCAACTTGAGGGAGTCAAGATCGTCATCATCTAGCTCAAGTGGACCATGTGCAAGGCAAAGGTTTGCTCTTGATAGGTTTTCTATTTTACCGGTCTCATGATGGTAGGTGGGAGACCGGGTTATAGGACCGATTGCCGTACTATCAAGGGGGCTCTCGATGAGTAGCTTGATCGTATCGTTCATAGAGAGCTCAAACCATTGCATCCTTGCATCATCTTTATTGGTTCTTGTTTGGTTCTTCTCTTTGTGAGTTCTGGAGCTTATGGTCATCTTGATGACAAGCTCGAGTTCATCGAAAACGGAGTTCACTCGCATCTTCTATGATGTTTTCTATGTTGGAGGTTATGCCGGTTCTTCTTGGTTGGAGGTTTCACTCCTCTATTTGATGCTACTCGTCTTCCTCTATCCAACAAGCTTGAGTTTGCTCAATTCGAAGCTCATATGCAGAAGTTATGGCAGTTTTGGTTTCCTAGAGGTAGTACCGCGGGCCGGAGTGGTAGTACCGCTTGGGTGCTACAAGCGGTAGTACCGCTCTAGAGCGGTAGTACCACTCCTGAGCGGTAGTACCGCTGGTAGCCCCCAGCCGTAGTACCGCTTCGGTCTCGTGCTAGTACCGCCTCGATTCGAGGGGTCTTTTTTCGTGTCGGGTTTTACGGTACTGGCAACGGCAGTGGGGGCCGTTGTACCGCTCGTATGCGGTAGTACCGCCCTGCCACCGCGGTAGTACCGCTCTGGGCCCAGCGGTAGTACCGCGAGGGGGAGCGGTAGTACCGCTTATAGGGGCAAGCGGTAGTACCGCTGGCCAAGCGGTAGTACCGCTCTCTGCGGGGCTGAAGTGGGGGTAACGGTTGGATTGTTCCCCCCACTATATAAGGAGGTCTTCTTCCCCAATGAACCTTATCCTTCGAGCTCGTGTTCTTCCCCCATTGTTGACCTTCTTCGAGCTTGCTAACTCTCTATCCCTCCATGGATTCTTGCTAGTTTTTGAGGGAAAAGAGAGAGGAGATCTAGATCCACATTTCCACCAATCACTTTCTCCTCTTTGTGAGGGGAACCCCTTGGATCTAGATCTTGGAGTTCTTGGTGTTCTCCTTCTTGTTCTTCCTCTCTTTTTCCTCCCTAGCATTAGTTGCTTCGGTGGGATCTGAGAGAGAAGGACTTGGGCACTCCGTGTGCCCTTGCCATTGCATTTGGTGCATCGGTTTGAGTTCTCCACGGTGATACGTGGAAGTTACAAGTTGAGAAGCTTATTACTCTTGGGTGCTTGGTGCCCTTGAGCTTGTTCCTCTTGGGTGCTTGGGCGCCCTAGACGGTTGGTGGTGTTCGGAGCTCAATCATTGTGGTGTAAAGCTCCGGGCAAGTGTCGGGGTCTCCAATTAGGTTGTGGAGATCGCCCCGAGCAATTTGACGGGTTCCGGTGACCGCCCCCAAGGGTTGCCAAAGTGTACGGGTTCGGTGACCGCCCCCAAGGGTTGCCATTTGTACGGGTTCGGTGACCGCCCTCAAGGGTCCCTTAGTGGAATCACGGCATCTTGCATTGTGCGAGGGCGTGAGGAGATTACGGTGGCCCTAGTGGCTTCTTGGGGAGCATTGTGCCTCCACACCGCTCCAAACGGAGATTAGCATCCGCAAGGGTGTGAACTTCGGGATACATCGTCGTCTCCGCGTGCCTCGGTTATCTCTTATCCGAGCTCTTTACTTATGCACTTTACTTTGTGATAGCCATATTGCTTCTTGTCATATATCTTGCTATCACCTAGTAGGTTTTCTTGCTTAGCATAAGTTGTTGGTGCACATAGGTGAGCCTAGTTGTTGTAGGTTTTGTGCTTGACAAATTAACCGCTAGGTTTATTCCGCATATGTTCAAGCCTAAACCGTAATTATTTTAAAGCGCCTATTCACCCCCCATCTAGGCGATATCCACGATCTTTCAAACTTCAACTCCTAGAACATCTCATATGCTCCATGACGTACAAAACATCGTTGAAGTCCCGGTTCTAAGCCGTAAAGCATGGCACACTGAACTATTGAGTAGTCATCAGCTTTGCTCTGCCAGACGTTCTTAACGTCATCAGTAGCATCTGCAGCAGGCCTAGCACCTAGCAGTGCTTCCAGGATGTAATTCTTCTGTACAGCAATGAGGATAATCCTCAAGTTACGGACCTAGCCCGTGTAGTTGCTACCATCATCTTTCAACTTAGCTTTCTCTAGGAAAGCATTAAAATTCAACGGAACAGTAGCACGGGCCATTTATCTACAACAACATAGATATGCAAAATACTATCAGGTACTAATTTCATGATAAATTAAAGTTCAATTAATCATATTACTTAAGAACTCCCACTTAGATAGACATCCCTCTAATCATCTAAGTGATCGCGTGATCCAAATCAACTAAACCATGTCCAATCATCACGTGAGATGGAGTAGTTTTCAATGGTGAACATCACTATGTTGATCATATCTACTATATGATTCACGCTCGACCTTTCGGTCTCAGTGTTCCGAGGCCATATCTGCATATGCTAGGCTCGTCAAGTTTAACCCGAGTATTCTGCGTGTGCAAAACTGGCTTGCACCCGTTGTATGCGAACGTAGAGCTTATCACACCCGATCATCACGTGGTGTCTCGGCACGACGAACTTTCGCAACGGTGCATACTCAGGGAGAACACTTGTACCTTGAAATTTAGTGAGAGATCATTTTATAATGCTACCGCCGAACTAAGCAAAATAAGATGCATAAAGGATAAACATCACATGCAATCAATATAAGTGATATGATATGGCCATCATCATCTTGTGCCTTTGATCTCCATCTCCAAAGCACCGTCATGATCACCATCGTCACCAGCTTGACACCTTGATCTCCATCGAAGCATCGTTGTCGTCTCGCCAACTATTGCTATCATGACTATCGCTACCGCTTAGTGATAAAGTAAAGCAATTACATGGTGATTGCATTGCATACAATAAAGCGACAACCATAATGCTCCTGCCAGTTGCCGATAACTATTACAAAACATGATCATCTCATACAACAATTTATATATCATCACATCTTGACCATATCACATCACAGCATACCCTGCAAAAACAAGTTAGACGTCCTCTACTTGTTGTTGCAAATTTTACGTGGCTGCTACGGGATTAGCAAGAACCTTTCTTACCTACGCATCAAAAACCACAACGTTTTTTCGTCAAGTGTGCTGTTTTAACCTTCAACAAGGACCGGGCGTAGTCACACTCGATTCAACTGAAGTTGGAGAAACTGACACCCGCCAGCCACATGTGTGCAAAGCACGTCGGTAGAACCAGTCTCGCGTAAGCGTACGCGTAATGTCGGTCCGGGCCGCTTCATCCAACAATACCGCTGAACCAAAGTATGACATGCTGGTAAGCAGTATGACTATTATCGCCCACAACTATTTGTGTTCTACTCGTGCATCTAACATCTACGCATAGACCTGGCTCGGATGCCACTGTTGGGGAACGCAGTAATTTCAAAATTTTCCTACGCACACGCAAGATCCATCTAGGTGATGCATAGCAACGAGCGGGAGAGTGTGTCCACATACCCCCGTAGACTGAAAGCGGAAGCGTTATGACAACGCGGTTGATGTAGTCGTACGTCTTCACGATCCGACTGATCCTCGCACCGAAGGTACGACACCTCTGTGATCTGCACACGTTCAGCTCGGTGACGTCCCACGAACTATAGATCCAGCTGAGGTCGAGGGAGAGTTTCGTCAGCACGACGGCGTGGTGACGGTGATGATGAAGTTACCTGCGTAGGGCTTCGCCTAAGCACTGCAACGATATGACCGAGGTGGAAATCTGTGGAGGGGGCACCGCACACGGCTAAGACAACTGTCAACTTGTGTGTCGTAGGGTGCCCCCTGCCCCCGTATATAAAGGAGCAAGGGGGAGGCCGGCCGGCCCTCCTGGGGTGCGCTCCAAGTAGGATTTCTACTAGGAATCCTATTCCTAGTAGGTTTCCAACAAGGGAAGAGAGGGGGGAGGAAGGAGAGAGAGAGAGGGAGAAGGAAAGGGGGCGCCGCCCCCTTCCCTAGTCCAATTCGGACCCAAGGGGGAGGGGGCACGCGGCCTGCCCTAGTCGCCCCTCTCTCTCTCTCTCTCCACTAAGGCCCATGTGGCCCATTAGTTCCCCCGGGGGGTTCCGGTAACCCTCCGGCACTCCGGTTTTATCCGAAACTTCTCTGGAACATTTCTGGTGCCCGAATATAGTCGTCCAATATATCAATCTTTATGTCTCGACCATTTCGAGACTCCTCGTCATGTCCATGATCACATCCGGGACTCCGAACAACCTTCGGTACATCAAAATACATAAACTCATAATACCGATCATCACCGAACGCTAAGCGTCCTGACCCTACGGGTTCGAGAACTATGTAGACATGACCGAGATTCACTTCCTGTCAATAACCAATAGTGGAACCTGGATGCTCATATTGGTTCCTACATATTCTACGAAGATCTTTATCGGTCAAACCGCATAACAACATACGTTGTTCCCTTTGTCATCGGTATGTTACTTGCCCGAGATTCGATTGTCGGTATCTCAATACCTAGTTCAATCTCATTACCGGCAAGTCTCTTTACTCTCTTTGTAATGCATCATCCCGCAACTAACTCATTAGTCACATTGCTTGCAAGGCTTATAGTGATGTGCATTACCGAGAGGGCCCAGAGATACCTCTCCGAAACACGGAGTGACAAATCCTAATCTCGATCTATGCCAATCCAACAAACACCATCAGAGACACCTGTAGAGCATCTTTATAATCACCCAGTTACGTTGTGACGTTTTATAGCACACTAAGTGTTCCTCCGGTTTTTGGGAGTTGGATAATCTCATAGTCATAGGAACATGTATAAGTCATGAAGAAAGCAATAGCAATAAACTAAACGATCATAGTGCTAAGCTAACGGATGGGTCAAGTCAATCATATCATTCTCTAATGATGTGATCCCGTTCATCAAATGACAACTCATGTCAAAAGCTAGGAAACTTAACCATCTTTGATCAACGAGCTAGTCAAGTAGAGGCATACTAGTGACACTCTCTTTGTCTATGTATCCACACATGTACTAAGTTTCCGGTTAATAGAATTCTAGCATGAATAATAAACATTTATCATGATATAAGGAAATATAAATAACAACTTTCTTATTGCCTCTAGGGCATATTTCCTTCAAAAACATGTCCACATGCTTAGAGAGAGAGAGAGAGGTGTCGATAAAAATAAAATACAGACATAGAAGCATCATGCAAATTATTATAACAGCAACAAACTTTAACATATAACTTTTATCATAGAACTTTTATCATAGCCTTCCCATGAATAAGTAACAATTCATCACACTATCGAAGCATAAAGCATAAACTCTATTGGAAACCAACAAACTATGTTCTCAGTCAACTTTGCAACTACAATTCATCATCTTTTCAGGAAGGGTCACGTATCGGAGCCTTTAGGCAAGTCCACATACTCAACCATCATATAGTCTTATATGATTGCTAACACTCACCGCATACACATGAGCAAAACATTTCAAACGAACACATAGAAAAACAGAGGCTTATAGTTTCGCCTCCCAACGTATTCACCTCAAGGGTGGTGGTGCCAATAATGATAAGTCATGCTACCCAGATCCAACTGGATATATGTGCCTAGATCTTTTCTCACCACATGATGCTTGCCAAAAGAGAAAATAAAAAGGAATAAAGAGAAAAACTTTGACTCTTTGCATAAAAGTAAATACATAAAAGTAAAAGATAGGCCCTTCGCAGAGGGAAGCAGAGGTTGCCATGCGCTTTTTGTTTGTATGCTCAACCCCTTAGTGCAAAAGAACGTCACGTTATATTGCCCCTTATGATAGCAACCTTTATTATGTAGTCTGTCGCTTTTATTCTTTGCTATCACAAGTTCGTACAACACTCAATTTTCTCTTACACTAAATGATCTAACACTTTTAGAAGCAACTAGCATAGTGGCCCGCTCGATGCGCGGGCTAGAACTTTAAAAAGTTTATTAATGTGAATTCACTATTTTGGTTTGTGTAAATAAAAGTATGACCTAAGTGTAATGACATTTAGAAATATTGTTTTGGATCCATCGCATGCAAGGATCATTTCGAAGCTCCCCGTTATTTCCTTCTTGATGGTCCTCACTTTCATGCACTCCGTGTCTCGGGCGTGGGCTAGTAGTTAACAAAGTTTCATTACCTAACAAAGTCAATATTTGCCGTTTCTTTGCCAGGTGGTGATTGTAAATATAATTTTACCCTAAGGCATATTTTTGATGGTTTTCATGATGAGAGGAAGTTCTCTTTTATGTTAGAGGAAATGTTGGGCGCAAACCTTTTTACCATACTCTTTATGAGCGCCTCTGTTCAACACGTGGATTTGTTGGATGCGGTTGCATAATCATGTCGATAGTTTCTGTTGGTTTGACATGAAATTGCAGTTCCTTATTTATTGTCCAAACAACAATGATTTGTACCTGTTTGAGTTTTTTTATGATCATGTACTGTATATTTTTGTTTTCTTGTAGTATTTGCATCATCGAAAATTGCTTTTGGAGGCCTCCTTTTGTGAAATTCGTGACAATTTATATTTTTACATTTTTTTAAAAATACAGATATACATGGAGGCGTAATGTACAGGTATATAAATTTCCAAGACAAAATAAGTTGAAATGAGGGCTCTGCAAAAAAAAACAAATTTGATGCTATTTAACACATGATACTATTCATTTTCAAAGTCCAAAATTTTGTCTTTTTTGTACTGGTCGCATTTCAAGGTATTTCGCCCTGAATTTTTACACACATGTACATTTCACCCTTGTATAGTTGCTTAATTATTTTCAGTTTTTTTTGAACTCGGAAAGTTTGAATTTTGAATTTTTCAAAAATAAAAGGGTCCATGAAGCTCGGTCGCCGAAACGCCATACTCTTTGCATCATAGAAAATTATACTAATTTAGTCTCAAACAGACGTATGCAAACTCTACTTTTTTTAGGGATGTATTACTATACGCAATCATAGCTGATTAGTAGGGAGTTTGTTAAGCCCAATAGGCTCACGCACATGTACATAGCCTCCGCACATCTATTCTCTCGCCCTCACCCCCTAAAAAATTATTCGCTCGTACTCACACCTTCACACACTCACACGCGGCTCTTGCCTGATCCCCTTTTCATTTCCTTCTATCTGCCCGCTCCAAATCTGCTTCTGCCCGATGAGTTCTGGCTGTTGACTCTGCTAATCGGCGCCGCGGATTTAATTCCCCGTCTTCGATTCCTTGCTAACCTTGTTCGTCCCACCTGCACGCACCTCTGCAGCTCGGCTCACTGGTGCCGCCACGGGTGGCACTTGATTTGGCTCCCTGAACGCTTCCTCAATATCTCAGGCGGTCAACGGGGCGGGAGTGGTCGATTAGAAGCTGGGCATTGGAGGAGGCCCGACAGGTCATCTTCATGCTCGATAGTGGCAGCCTGACTTCGGCGGCTCATTCTTCCACATGTGGTTCCCCCTTCTCCCTTTTCCTGCCTCCCTTGTTTATTTATTTCCCGTTTCTTCCTTTCTCTGCATGTGTATGGTTGAACCAATATAATGAAACCCAGGCACAACTGCACAACTTGTTAGTTAAAGATGTAAATTTGTTTATGTCGTCCACTTTTTTTCGTGCTTGGGTGGGCATCGGTGGTGTACCCCCCTGCTCCCATTCATATTGAACAAATTTAATAAGTATTTAGTTATTTGAGATTAGCTATAGCTGTAGTTTCATCGCTAAAAAAGCTATAGTTCTACTATTTCCCAAAGATAGAATTAAGTTTAATAAATGAATATGAAATAGGTGCCATTGCATTATATACGTCAACTATAACGATGCGTGGATGTTGTCACTATTGGCTTGTTCAAAAGAATAAGCTTCAGATATTAGATATATAGTGTCCACAATTGGTACTATTGAGCTATTTCCATCAAATGTTGATGCATGTTTCCAGTACTTCTGGCAGTAGTAGTTCATATTCATTTTGCGGCTTCCGCCATATTAGCATAGAAAAGCCATTTTTATTTTGAATATAGTTTGCACTGTACTAATTTTCCATCCACTTATGGTTACCTAAAAAGGCTAGTAGCAAGTGTAAGTGTGTTTTTAGTTCCTACCTTTAGAATATTTTGGTGTAGCCTATGTTGTTGACCACATCATCCTTGTTGTTGGTTCATTTGTGCTATAGAAAATAAAATAATAGATGTGATCAAGTCAGTAGGTTATCACTTGCGATTGGTTTTCCAAACTATTCCCTTCCTCTTATGTCTCTCATGAAGTCCTTTAGCTTTATGTAGAAATTCGGTCAACAATATCAGGTCTTTGTGATGTTGCTTGGCATACTTCCTGTAGCACAGATTCAATCTCCGGCCAAGCCGCGTTACACGTGAATGTCGCAAATAAATCTGTGTATCCAGCCCACCCATATATTACATAAGATTTTGGTAGTTTAATGACTTGTGTCTTGGGCTATCTGTGGAAGTTGGATGGCACATGGTAGTAGTATTGTCCTTCGTACATTGTCAGCCCTTGTATCTCCTCTTTCTTTTGTGTCTTGCAGGCCAGCATATAATTCCGTTCTTAGGTTTCCTTGATGTATTTTGATCCAGTCTAGTATGTACTGCAAAATTCAAGCAAAGGCACTGTAATTTAAGCTTTTTGCACACCATCAAGTGTTTCAATTGGTTAGTACGTTGTTATATATGATTCTTATAGCATTCCAAAATTGTTGCATGCTTTCTCTTGCCTTTTGCACCTTTTTTTCATATCTAATGTATATTTCCTTTGTGCCCATCTTCTCCGTAAGAGCATATTAATGGACACTGCATGGCCATGAATTTTGAATGGTTCTATGGTATTCTTCTTGGCCACGTATCTTTGTACTAAACAATGATATCCTATCCTTTTCTATTCTCTGTTGTATCATTGACAATCTAGGCTGCAACTTCAGTTGCAGATGTCATGTTGTGTCGTCTTAATTTCAAGTTGTGATAGTCGCCTTCTTTGAATTTATCCTTGCCATTCTGAGTTTTTTTGCTAGTCTATTATCTCTATCCAACATAGTTTTAAGCCCCTCAACAATGTGAGGATCTGTTGACTCCCTTTTATCTTCTAATTTGTATGCATTAATCCTATTTTGTCCTGTTCAATTTTCCAAATTCAGCATCAGTTTACAGATTTGTATTGTCTTAATAGAACATACATATGTGGTGCTTTTTTCTATGTCCTCGGTTTTTATGTTTTGCACTTTGTGTTACATTTAGTCATGTACACATGCATAATAGAAATACCAGGTTTATGGATGCCCAAACCGTATATCTTGATTTAATTTTCTTGTTACTTATGTCGTGGTCTTACCAGCCTGACTGATTATTGATTTTTTTGTGCCACGGGTTCTCCATTGCTCTTTTTTATTCCTGTTCCTGTATAGTCTTACATGTAGCTATCTCTATTGAATTGCTCTGCACAAACATAAATACCATTTAGTAGAAAAATGAGATTTTTTGCAGCATGAGCAATTTATTACTTGTAATAGTGGTCAATGTACATGATTAACATCTGTACAAGATATGGTTCCCTGTGGAAATTCAACAATGTTGATTTTGCCTCTGTCTTGGCTAAGCTAAAGTGCACGGAAATGTGTTCTCATGTTTTTGAAAAAGAAATAATTGATATCTACAGCCAGGACCAAATGCAACATGTTTTTTTAATATTTATTTAATAGAGAACCTCAAATTAGTTGTAGATCATAATGGAAATGCATAGGTGGCCTTGCACCATAACCATTTGTGTATGATAAACTCTGTTAGATCAAATATTTGTACATCAAATTGATTGATTTAATGAAGAATTTTTTGTAAGCTTGGAAAGAATTGAACACATAGATAACACAATTGATGTGCAAAGCAGAAGCAAGCTATAATGCTGGTTCCAGTATACCTTACTACATTTGTGCATCATGTAACGGGCATTTAGCAGTTGAAGTAAATATAGTGGATGATAATACACATAAGGAAATAACTTTGTAAATATTTGCTCACCGCACGTAGTTCATAGGTTGTTCTTTCGGCATAGTTGTCGGTCTGGCACATCTCCATGCATGTATGATCAAAAGTTGTCTCTTTTTCTTGTCTTGAAGTTTCGTTCTCCTCTCATATCTTGTCGTTGTTTATTGACTGGACTCACATCAATCAGATGACAATCTGGAATTATTTTCCCCACCCAAGCTTAAATCACAAACCCGCATGTGCCTAACTTGAATTTTTGCATTGCATATTTTAGTTGTTAACACTCATGTGATATCTCCTATTAAAGATGGTTAGTAATGGATCAGCTTGTTGGATTGCACATTTGATGATTTTAACCATCTTGGAAGGTTTCTCTCATTTTTGCTATG
Source organism: Triticum aestivum (assembly GCF_018294505.1). NCBI lineage: Eukaryota > Viridiplantae > Streptophyta > Magnoliopsida > Poales > Poaceae > Triticum > Triticum aestivum. The sequence goes on from NC_057814.1 coordinate 433,636,098, forward strand.
TGGCACACCTTTTGATTTATGTTTCTTCCTGCGCAATGAGAATGCATACATCATTAAAGAAGATGATATTGTAAAAATGTTATCGAGTATTGCTCAAGGTTAAGAAGATTTATGATTTTGATTATTTTCTAGCTTACAGTTTTATTTCTTTGTTGTCAAAGTAAAAGAGATCAACTTCCAAGAACAGTGGATGTTAAGTTCCAATCTTCATGTGAAAACACAAATATTGTGAGTATCTTTTACCCCTAGTATTGTAGTTACATGCAATTCCATAAATGCATATATTTAGCAAAGAATAAGATTGTAATTGAGGATTGCAAGTTCATGTACAATTAGGACTGAACAATTGGAAGTGGAACTGACGGCCTGATCCAAACTTAAAAGCTATTTGATTGTGTTGTCATACCATGAATTGAAGACATTGGTTGTACTGCCAATTCTGTTGTTGTTGCTGACAAAAGATTGAACTCTAAGAATAAGATGATTGCAATGAGGATATGAAGTTGATGTACAATAACCATTGAGAAGTTGCAAGGGGAGCTTAGGACATGATTTAAAACTAATTGATTGTGTTTTCATACCTTCAGTTGAAGACGTAAGTTGTAGTGTCAGATTCTTTCTTGTTGTTGAGAAAAGATTGAACTTTAAATCAGTTCTATATGATCTCTTCAGATGGTACTTATTGGAGATGGTCTGCTCGCCCAATGGAGCCGATGGCGCAATCAAGGAGATTGGGGCGCTCGCTCGTGAGAAGTTTTTAGGGAAAGCCATTTGTGGCTGTGTATATTAATTTGGAATAATATCTACATAATCAATTCAACCTATCATGATTATTGTTTATGGGATTGTAAGATTGATTGTGAGATTTGTGTGTTAGAATGTGCGACGAATGGTAAGATTGACCGTCATATGAGTGCATAGGACATGGGAATGAAAACAAAAGGGTGTAGGCTTTGATAGTTTGGGATTATGAATCAACGCACGTACCTTGGCTTGGGCCGTTGCTGACAATGCGGATTGCTGGGCGAGCCACCTCGGAGGGGATGTCATATGCCTTCTAGTCCTGCTGCGTGAGCCACCTTGGAGTGGACGGCATGTGCCTCCAAGTCCTCGCTCGCGATTTTTGACCTCAGAGGAAGGACGTAGGACTGGTAGGCATGGTGTAGCCAAGCTAGGGTTCCTTAGCATAGGGTTTCCTGTTATTTTCTTTTACTCTGTTTTTTAGTTTGGTCGTTCGCTGCGATAGGATAAAATATTCCTAGAGGAAAAAAAAAGCTAGAGGGGAGGGAAGGACGCATTGTTCTATTACAATGGCAATGGTGGGCAATTTTCAAGTAAAATTTAATCTAATGGTTATAAAAAAATTATCTATTAAATTAATGGTCGGATGTTTCTTTTTTTGTGGTAATTTCTAGAGTAATTTTTTTTCTGGTTAACCCATCAAATACTTTTTATATATAAATAGATTTTTATTGCCTTATTGCACCGATGACAACTTACTTGAAGGATCTTACTCAATCCTTAGGTGGGTATGGTGGACTCTTGAAAAATAAGATTTGGGTTTAAGGGTTTTTGGATGCACAAGTAGTATCTCTTCTTGGTGCAGAATTTTTGGCTAGAAAAGATGGGGGGCAAGCACCACATGTCGATATAACTTCTATGTGAATATGAACAAACATAAATCATTATGTTGTCTTCCTTGTCCAACGTCAACAATTTTGGCATGTAATATTTTGATGGGGGCTCACAATCACAAAAGGTTTTCAAGATAGTGTATTTGCATGTGAATCTTCTCTTCCCTTATTAATTCTTTTATGAGTTGCATCATTGACCAATGCTATGTTTGTCAATCTCCAATAAAATTTTCTAGTTATATAATTTTCCTTATGTGATGTCATTACTTACCATAAGATTAGCATATGATCTTTTTCATTTATTCCCTTTCTTTTTATTGCAACATGAAAATAAAGAAAGCAAAACTCAGACTAAACTTTATTATACATCTCGCACACGATTACAAAGATAGATCACTAAGCAAACTCTCAAAAAGAAAGGATCGAACTAAACTTTTATTCATCTAAAGCAAAAGATAACTAAGGATCGAACTAAGATAAGTAAAGGCAAAACAATAGTGGAGGTGATACGATACCGGGGCACCTCTCCCAAGCTTGGCGTAAGCCAAGGGGAGTGCCCATACCCGATACTCAATTTTCTTTCGGTGATGAAGAAGGAGGTGGTGGCGATGAAGTAGCGATCTTGTCCTTCATGATCAAGAGATTCTCCAATCTACGGACGACACTCCGGAGGAAGGTGATGTGGTCCTGTAATAGAATATTTTCATGAGTGAGATATTTATTTTGCACACGAACCGTTTCAGTGATCCGAAAGGCTTCAATCTCCATGGGGGTAAGATAATCACAGTAGGGTTTAAGGATATCTTCTTCTTCCTCCTCGGCAGGCAGGGCTTGCTCAACCACCGGCGCTTGATTCCCGATGGCCTCCTTGCTCTTGCCCCCTTCGAGAGGTTCTTCGGGCCCCTCTCTCTTCAGCTCGATCTTCATCAACCAAGCATCCTCTTCTACTTTGTTGGAGGAGAGAGAAGACATGATGCCTGGCTTAACAGCTCTGACCGAAACTAGCAAGAAAAGAAAACAGAAGATTTCTCCGCGATACAGTGGAAAATAGGTTCGGGGGGTATATAAAGATTTTTTATCTTTGGAAACAAGAAAATGGAAGAAAACGGAGTCCGGAAGGTACCAGAGGTGGGCACAACCCACCTGGGTGCGCCTGGCAAGCCATGCGCGCCCTGGTGTCTTGTGCCCACCAGGGTTGCCTTCCTGGTTGTTTCTTATTTTCCTGATTTTTGTTATATTCCAAAACAGATAGAAAATATTTTTGCAGATTTTTTGGAGTCCGTTTACTTACCGTATCACGTACCTCCTCTTTTTCACGATTCTGGAGTGTTTCGAAAGGTTTCTTTTATGTGTTCTTTCGGTGTCATAGTTTGGATAATATTGCTTTCAACATTAATGGGCGTACCTGAGATATAATTTTTTATTCGTTGCCCATTAACAACCTTCAGGTTAGTACCTTCAGCATTATTTATTTTGATAGCTCCAGATCGATAAACCTCCTCGATAACATAGGGTCCTTCCCATTTGGAGAGGAGTTTCCTGCAAAGAATCTAAAACGAGAGTTTTACAAAAGAACATATTCTCCAACTTTGAACTCACGCTTTTGGATTCTTTTATCATGCCATCTTTTAACCTTTTCCTTAAATAAGTTGGCATTTTCATAAGCTTGGGTTCTCCAATCATCTAATGAGCTAATATCAAATAACCTCTTCTCACCAGCAAGTTTGAAATCATAGTTGAGTTCTTTAATTGCCCAATAAGCTTTATGTTCTAACTCAAGAGGCAAATGGCAAGCTTTTCCATAAACCATTTTATAAGGAGACATGCCCATAGGATTTTTATATGTTGTTCTATAAGCCCAAAGTGCATCATATAATTTCTTAGACCAATTCTTCTGGGACCTATTGACAGTCTTTTGCAAAATTAATTTTATTTCTCTATTGCTAAGTTCAACTTGACCACTAGACTGAGGATGATAAGGTGATGCAATTCTATGGTTAACATCATACTTGGCAAGCATTTTACGGAAAACACCATGAATAAAGTGTGAACCACCATCGGTCATTAAATATCTAGGGACTCCAAACCTTGGGAAAATAACTTCCTTAAGCATTTTAATAGAGGTGTTGTGATCAGCACTACTAGTTCGAATAGCTTCTACCCACTTAGTAACATAATCAACAGCAACCAAAAATATAAGTATACCCATTAGAGGCAGGAAAAGGTCCCATGTAATCAAATCCCCAAACATCAAATGGTTCAACAGCAAGTGAATAGTTCATAGGCATTTCTTGACGCTTACCGATATTACCTATTCTTTGATATTCATCACAAGATAAGACAAACTTACGAGCATCCTTGAAGAGAGTAGGCCAATAAAACCCAGATTGCAATACCTTGTGAGCAGTTCTGTCTCCCGCATGATGTCCTCCATAAGCTTCGGAGTGACATTTTCGTAGGATTTGTACCTGTTCATGCTCAGGTACACAACGTCTAACAATACCATCTAATCCTTCTTTATAAAGATGTGGGTCATCCCAAAAGTAATGTCTTAAATCATAGAAGATTTTTTTCTTTTGTTGGTATGTGAAACTAGGTGGTAAATATTTAGCAACAATGTAATTAGCATAGTCAGCATACCAAGGAGTGTTATGAGAAACATTTATTGCAGCTGACTGCTCATCAGGAAAGCTATCATCAATGGGTAGTGGGTCATCAAGAATATTTTCAAGCCTATACAAGTTATCAACCACGTGGTTCTCCGCTCCTTTTCTATCAGTGATATGCAAGTAAAATTCTTGTAGCAAGAGAACCCACCTAATAAGTCTAGGTTTATCATCTTTCTTTTCCATAAGATATTTTATAGCAGCATGATCGGTGTCAACAATAACTTTAGAGTAAAAAATGTAAGATCTAAATTTATCACAAGCAAACACCGCTGCTATAAATTCTTTTTCAGTAGTAGCATAATTTCGTTGAGCCCTGTCTAGAGTTTTACTAGCATAATGATAACATTTAGTTTCTTATCAACTCTTTGTCCTAGAACAGCACCAATAGCATAATCACTAGCATCACACATAATTTCAAAAGGCAAGCTCCAATCAAGTGGTTGAACAATAGGTGCAAAAATTAAGGCTTTCTTGAGTGTTTCGAAGGCTTCTAAACAATAATCATCAAAAACAAAAGGAATACCCTTTTGCAAAAGATTTGTAAGATGCCTAGAAATTTTAGAAAAGTCTTTGATAAATCTCCTATAGGAACCAGCATGACCAAGGAAACTATGAATACCTTTGATATCTTTAGGACATGGCATTTTCTCAATTGCATCAACCTTAGCTTTGTCCACCTCAATGCCTCTTTCAGAAATTTTATGGGCCAAAACAATACCTTCGTTAACCATAAAGTAGCACTTCTCCCAATTCAAGACAAGATTTGTTTGCTCACATCTCTGCAGAACTCGATCAAGATTGCTTAAACAATCATCAAAAGACTTCCCATAAACAGAAAAGTCATCCATGAAAACCTCAACAATCTTTTCACAAAAGTCAGAGAATATAGCAGTCATACATCTTTGAAAGGTAGCAGGTGCATTGCATAAACTAAAAGGCATACGTCTATAAGCATAAGTTCCATATTAATCTTGTGCTGACATAGAGTGGGACTGATGCCCATAAGATCATCAAGAGTATATCTGATGTTGGCTTGAACTACGTCGGTATTTCCCCAAAGAGGAAGGTATTATGCAACACAACAATGGTAGGTATTTCCCTCAGTGATGAGACCAAGGTTATCGAACCAGTAGGAGAATCACACAACACTTTGTGAACGGCACCTGCACACAAATAACAAATACTCGCAACCCGACGTGTTAAAGGGGTTGTCAATCCCTTTCGGGCAACGGTGCCAGAAATTGGCAAACGGACGTGAGAGAGTTGTAAATATTGATAGATCGAACGCCAAATAAAAGAAATTGCAGCAAGGTATTTTTATATTTTTGTTTAATAGAACTAAAAATAAAAGCAAAGGAAAATAGATCGCAAAGGCAAATATAATGAAGAAGAGATCTGGGGGCCGTAGGTTTCACTAGTGGCCTCTCGAGAAAAATAGCGAATGGTGGGTGAACAAATTACTGTTGGGCAATTGATAGAACTTCAAATAATCATGATGATATCCAGGCAATGATCATTATATAGGCATCACGTCCAAGATTAGTAGACCGACTTCTGCCTGCATCTACTACTATTACTCCACACATCGAGCGCTATCCAGCATGTATCTAGTGCATGACATGATGTAGACAAGATCTATTTATGTAGAAATAGACCCCATCTTGTTATCTTAATAGGAACGATACATACGTGTCGGTTCCCCTTCTGTCACTGGGATCAAGCACTGTAAGATCGAACCCATCACAAAGCACCTCTTCCCATTGCAAGATAAATATATCCAGTTGTCCAAACAAAACCCAAATATCAGAGAAGAACTACGAGGCTATAAGCAATCATGCGTATAAGAGATCAAAGAAGACTCAAATAACTTTCATGGATAAAAAGATAGATCTGATCATAAACTCAAAGTTCATCGGATCCCAACAAACACACCGCAAAAAAGAGTTACATCATATGGATCTCCAAGAGACCATTGTATTGAGAATCAAACGAGAGAGAGGAAGCCATCTAGCTAATAACTACGGACCCGTAGGTCTACAAAGAACTACTCACGCATCATCGGAGAGGCACCAATGGACATGATGCACCCCTCCGTGATGGTGTCTAGATTGGATCTTGTGGTTCTGTACTCTGTGGCGGATGGAATTGATTTTCGTCGACTCCCTTGGGGTTTCTGGAAGATTGGGGTATTTATAGAGCAAAAAGTCGGACCAGGGGGCACCCGAGGTGGGCACAACCCACTAGGGCGCGCCTGGGCCTCCAGGCGCTCCCTGGTGGGTTGTGCTCCCCTCGAAGCACCCCCCAGGCACTTCTCCGGCCCACTGGATGTCTTCTGGTCCAAAAAAATCCACAAAAAGTTTCGCTGCGTTTGGACTCCGTTTGGTATTGATTTCTTGTGATGTAAAAAACATGCAAAAAACAGCAACTGGCACTTGGCACTATGTCAATAGGTTAGTACCAAAAAATGATATAAAATGACTATAAAATAATTATAAAACATCCAAGAATGATAATATAACAGCATGTAACAATCGAAAATTATAGATACGTTGGAGACGTATCAACATCCCCAAGCTCAATTCCTGCTCGTTCTCGAGTAGGTAAATGATAAAAACAGAATTTTTGATGTGGAATGCTGCCTAACATGTCATCTCATATTCTTTTCTTTGTAGCATGGACATTTGGAATTTTTGATGTGGAGTGCTGCCTAACATGTCATCTGCCTAACAGATTAGCTAGCAGTTTCTCTATCATACCCGAAGGAATTTCAAAGTAAACATTTTCAGTAGGTTCAGTAGGTTGAGGAGCAATTCTTTGCTCTACTGGTTGGGGTGAAGATACCCCGAACAAGCCCCTCAAAGGATTACTTTCCATAGTAACAAGTGACAGTAAATTTCAGCACACTATATAAATTTTTCCTTACCAAAGGCGCTTCACTCCCCAGCAACGGCGCCAGAAAAGAGTCTTGATGACCCACAAGTATAGGGGATCTATCGTAGTCCTTTCGATAAGTAAGAGTGTCGAACCCAACGAGGAGCAGAAGGAAATGACAAGCGGTTTTCAGTAAGGTATTCTCTGCAAGCACTGAAATTATCGGTAACAGATAGTTTTGTGATAAGGTAATTTGTAACGGGTAACAAGTAACAAAAGTAAACAAGGTGCAGCAAGGTGGCCCAATCCTTTTTGTAGCAAAGGACAAGCCTGGAAAAACTCTTATATAAAGGAAAACGCTCCCGAGGACACATGAGAATTATCGTCAAGCTAGTTTTCATCACGCTCATATGATTCGCGTTCGTTACTTTGATAATTTGATATGTGGGTGGACCGGTGCTTGGGTGCTGCCCTTCCTTGGACAAGCATCCCACTTATGATTAACCCCTATTGCAAGCATCCGTAACTACAAAAGAAGTATTAAGGTAAATCTAACCATAGCATGAAACATGTGGATCCAAATCAGCCCCTTACGAAGCAACGCATAAACTAGGGTTTAAGCTTCTGTCACTCTAGCAACCCATCATCTACTTATTACTTCCCAATGCCTTCCTCTAGGCCCAAATAATGGTGAAGTGTCATGTAGTCGATGTTCACATAACATCACTAGAGGAAAGACAACATACATCTCATCAAAATATCGAACGAATACCAAATTCACATGACTACTTATAGCAAGACTTCTCCCATGTCCTCAGGAACAAACGTAACTACTCACAAATCATATTCATGTCCATAATCAGAGGGGTATTAATATGCATAAAGGATCTGAACATATGATCTTCCACCGAATAAACCAAATAGCATCAACTACAAGGAGTAATCAACACTACTAGCAACCCATAGGTACCAATCTGAGGTTTTGAGATAAAGATTGGATACAAGAGATGAACTAGGTTTTGAGAGGAGATGGTGCTGGTGAAGATGTTGATGAAGATTGACCCCCTCCCGATGAGAGGATCGATGGTGACGATTTACCCCTGGCAGAACAGCTCTGCCGGAGCCCTAGATTGGTTTCGCCAGGTTCCGCCTCGTGGCGGCGGTGCTTCGTCCCGAAAGCTTCCTCCTTATTTTTTCTCGGACGAAAGACTACATATAGCAGAAGATGGGCACCGCAGGCCTGCCAGGGGGCCCACGAGACAGGGGGACGCGCCCGGGGGGTAGGGCGCGCCCCCCACCCTCGTGGCCAGGGTGTGGGCCCCCTCTGGTTAATTATTTTGCCAGTATTTTTTATATATTCCAAAACATGCCTCTGTGAAGTTTCAGGACCTTTGGAGCTGTGCAGAATAGGTCTCTAATATTTGCTCCTTTTCCAGCCCAGAATTCCAGCTGCCGGCATTCTCCCTCTTCATGTAAACCTTGTAAAATAAGAGATAATAGGCATAAGTATTGTGACATAACGTGTAATTACAGCCTATAATGCAATAAATATCAATATAAAAGCATGATGCAAAATGGACGTATCAACTCCCCCAAGCTTAGACCTCGCTTGTCCTCAATCGGAAGCCGATAACGAAAAATATGTCCACATGTTTAGAGATAGAGGTGTCGATAAAATAAAATACGGACATGAGGGCATCATGATCATTCTTATAACATCAACATATATAAGTATTGTCATATGATTTCTTATGCTAAAGTAACAATCTATTCACAATGTCAAGTATGAATCAGAAACTTCATTGAAAACTAACAAACTATAATCCCGGTCATTGAAGCAATTGCAATTTATCATAACATCAGAAAGAGTCAATATAAGAGCTTTTCAGCAAGTCCACATACTCAACTATCATTTAGTCTTTCACAATTGCTAACACTCACGCAATACTTATGGGTATGGAGTTTTAATCGGACACAGAGAAAGATAGGGGCTTATAGTGTTGCCTCCCAACCTTTTACCTCAAGGGTAATGTCAACAATAATAGTTCATGATAACTTACATCCAATTGGATATATATATCAGGATCTTTCCAACACAATGTGCTTGCCAAAGGATAAAATGTAAAAAGGAGAGATGAAGATCACCATGACTCTTGCATAAGACATACGACAAAAATAAAAGACAGGCCCTTCGCAGAGGGAAGCAGAGGTTGTCATGTGCTTTTATGGTTGGATGCACAAAATCTTAATGCAAAAGAACGTCACTTTATATTGCCACTTGTGATAAGGACCTTTATTATGCAGTCCGTCGCTTCTATTTCTTCCATATCACAAGATCGTTTAAAGCTTATTTTCTCCACACTAATAGATCATACATATTTAGAGAGCAATTTTTAATGCTTGCAACAATGACAACTTACTTGAAGGATCTTACTCAATCCATAGGTAGGTATGATGGACACTCGTGGAAAAATTGGGTTTAAGGATATTCGGAAGCACAAGTAGTATCTATACTTGGTGCAAAGAATTTGGCTAGCATGAGGGGGAAAGGCAAGCTCAACATGTTGGATGATCCATGACAATATACTTTATTTCAGATATAAGAAAACATAACCCATTACGTTGTCTTCCTTGTCCAACATCAACTTTTTAGCATGTCATATTTTAATGAGTGCTCACAATCATAAAAGATGTCCAAGATAGTATATTTATATGTGAAAACCTCTCTTTCTTTATTACTTCCTATTAATTGCAACGATGACCAAAACTATGTTTGTCAACTCTCAACAACTTTTATTCATCATACTCTTTTATATGTGAAGTCATTACTCTCCATAAGATCAATATGATCTCTTTAATTCTTTTTATTCTTTCTTATATTCCCTCAAGATCATAGTAAGATAATCAAAGCCCTTGACTCAAAACCAATCTTTATTATATATAGCTCACGGACTCGATTACATAGAAGGATCATAAAGCAAAACTCAAAACTAGATCATACTAAAACTTTATTCTACTAGATCAAGATATTACCAAAAGGATCAAACTAAGAAAATCGTTAAAGATAGGAGTGTGATGGTGATACGATACCGGGGCACCTCCCCCAAGCTTGGCAGTTGCCAAGGGGAGTGCCCATACCCATATGTTTATTGCTCCTTCTTCGGAGGTGGTGATGTGATACTCTTGGCAATAATGCCCCTCAGGATACGATTCTGTTCCTCGAGCTTATTGACTTGCTACTTGAGGTCCATTATTTCCTTACGGAGCTTGCCCGTGACGGCTAAAGCTCCTTTCACCCATGGATGTTGCATAGCTGTGGGAGAACAAGTAACACTCTTTTTCATATTTTCATAAGAAAGAAATCTAACATTGGAAGGGATGACCGAGTTTGGAATAGCTGAGCTCTGTAGTTCCCCCATCATGAATCCGGCTCGGAAACAAGAAGTAACTTCTTGATCCTCTTCCATGGCATCTATCCTTTTTAAGTCGGCCTCCATCTCTTCCTCCGTTGATGGCCCAAAGTGGCCAGCATCACTGTTTGCTCCTGGTCCCGGTGTCGGATGAGACACCCGACTCTCCCCGACTGACTCTTGAGAAGACATCTTGCTCTAATCTGTGGTAGAAACAGCTCGAAACAAAAACAGAGGATATTTGCGTGGTACGATGGTCAAAACCTTCGGGAGATTATATAATGAATTTTTACCGACCAAAAGAAGTATCGTGCAAGAATACGGAGTCCGGAGAGCACACGAGGTGCCCACGAGGCAGGGGGGCGCACCCAGGGGGTAGGGCGCGCCCTCCAACCACATGGATGCCTCGTGTCCCTTTAGGACTACTTCTTATTTTCCTATTTTCTTAAATATTCCAAAACGGGGAAAATTGCTATTAGAACTATTTTGGAGTCAGTTTACTTACCGTACCACATACCTATACCCTTTCGGAGTCTGAAACGTTCTGGAAAGTGTCCCTTATATATTCCTTCGGGGTTACAGTCTCAATAACATTAGTTTCAACATTTATTGGATTACCTGAGATATAATGTTTGATTCTTTGACCGTTCACCACCTTCGGATTTGTGCCTTCGAAGTTGTTGATTTTTATGGCACCGGAACGATAGACCTCCTCGATAACGTAAGGACCTTCCCATTTAGAGAGGAGTTTTCCTGCAAAAAATCTTAAACGAGAGTTGTATAGCAAAACATAATCACCTACATTAAACTCACACTTTTGTATCCTTTTGTCATGCCATCTTTTAACTTTTTCTTTAAACAGTTTGGCATTCTCATAGGCTTGGGTTCTCCACTCATCAAGTGAGCTAATGTCAAACAGTCTCTTCTCACCGGCAAGTTTGAAATCATAGTTGAGCTCTTTAATGGCCCAATATGCCTTATGTTCTAGTTCGAGTGGTAGGTGACATGCTTTTCCATAAACCATTTTATATGGAGACATACCCATAGGATTTTTATATGCAGTTCTATAGGCCCATAATGCATCATCAAGTTTTTTGGACCAATTCTTTCTAGATCTGTTAACAGTCTTTTGCAAAATTAATTTAAGCTCTCTATTACTCAGTTCTACTTGACCACTAGACTGTGGGTGGTATGGAGATGCAATTCTATGATTAACATCATACTTAGCAAGCATTTTACGAAAAGCACCATGAATAAAATGTGAACCACCATCAGTCATTAAATATCTAGGGACTCCAAACCTCGGAAAAATAACTTCTTTAAGCATCTTAGTAGAGGTGTTATGATCAGCACTACTAGTTGGAATAGCTTCTACCCACTTAGTAACGTAATCAACAGCAACTAAAATATGTGTATACCCATTAGAGGAAGGAAACGGTCCCATATAATCAAAGCCCCAAACATCAAATGGTTCAATAACAAGTGAATAGTTCATAGGCATTTCTTGACGTCTACTAATATTACCAATTCTTTGACATTCATCACAAGACAAGACAAACTTACGGGCATCTTTGAAGAGAGTAGGCCAATAAAAGCCGGATTGCAATACCTTATGTGCAGTTCTGTCTCCAGCTTGGTGTCCTCCATAAGCCTTGGAGTGACACTTGCGTAGGATCTATTCCTGTTCATGCTCAGGTACACAACATCTAATAACACCATCTACTCCTTCTTTATAAAGGTGTGGGTCATCCCAGAAGTAATGTCTTAAATCATAGAAAAACTTTTTCTTTTGCTGGTATGTGAAACTAGGTGGTATAAATTTAGTAACAATGTAATTAGCATAATTAGCATACCATGGAGCAGTACGAGAAGCATTCATTACAGCTAATTGTTCATTGGGAAAGCTATCATCAATAGGTAGTGGCTCATCAAGAACATTCTCTAACCTAGATAAGTTGTCTGCAACGGGGTTCTCAGCTCCCTTTCTGTCTATAATATGCAAATCAAATTCTTGTAATAGGAGAACCCATCTAATAAGTCTAGGTTTGGCATCTTTCTTCTCCATAAGATATTTAATAGTAGCATGATCGGTGTGAACAGTTACTTTAGAATCAACAATGTAAGGTCTGAACTTATCACAAGCAAATGCAACTGCTAAAAATTCTTTTTCAGTAGTAGCATAATTTCTCTGAGCACTGTCTAGAGTTTTACTAGCATATTGGATAACATTTAATTTCTTATCAACTCTTTGCCCTAGAACAACACCTACAGCATAATCACTAGCATCACACATAATTTCAAAAGGTAAATTCCAATCAGGTGGCTGAACAATAGATGCAAAGATCAAGGCTTTCTTAAGTATTTCAAATGCGTCTACACAATCATCATCAAAGACAAAAGGAACATCTTTTTGTAAGAGATTAGTCAGAGGCCTAGAAATTCTTGAGAAGTCTTTAATGAACCTCCTATAAAACCGGCATGACCAAGGAAACATCTTATACCTTTAATGTCCTTAGGACACGACATCTTTTCAATAGCATCAACTTTAGCTTTATCAACTTCAATACCTCTTTCAGAAATTTTATGCCCCAAGACAATACCTTCATTGACCATAAAGTGGAACTTCTCCCAATTCAAGACAAGATTAGTTTCTTCACATCTCTACAAAACTCGGTTAAGATTGCTTAAGCAATCATCAAAAGAAGTTCCATATACGGAAAAATCATCCATGAAAATCTCAATAATATTTTCACAAAAGTCAGAGAATATAGCAGTCATACATCTTTGAAAGGTAGCAGGTGCATTGCATAAACCAAAAGGCATACGTCTATAAGCAAAGGTACCGAAAGGGCAAGTAAAAGTGGTCTTTTCCTAATCCTCTTTTGACACAGGTATTTGAGAGAAACCAGAATAACCATCTAGAAAACAAAAATGTGTATGTTTGGATAATCTTTCTAGCATTTGATCAATAAAAGGTAAAGGGTAATGATCCTTTTTAGTAGCTTTATTTAATTTGCGGAAACTATAGCCTGTAACAATTCTTTGTGCGATCAATTCATCTTTATCATTAGGAACTACAGTAATACCTCCCTTATTAGGGACACAATGGACAGGACTTACCCACTGACTATCAGCAACTGGATAAATTATACCTGCCTCCAGAAGCTTTAGTATTTCTTTTCTTACCACTTCTTTCATCTTAGGATTTAGCCATCATTGGTGATCAACAACCGGTTTAGCGTCTTTCTCCAATTTTATTTTGTGTTGGCATAGAGTGGGACTAATGCCCTTAAGATCATCAAGAGTATATCCAATAGCAGCACGGTGCTTCTTTAGAGTTTTCAATAATTTCTCTTCTTCCTGCTCTGAAAGGTTAGCACTAATAATAACAGGATATATCTTCTTTTCATCAAGATAAGCATATTTAAGAGTATCAGGTAATGGTTTAAGCTCAAACACGGGATCACCCTTGGGTGGAGGAGGATCCCCTAGAATTTCAACAGGCAAGTTGTGTTTCAAAATAGGTCCCTGTTTAAAGAATACTTCATCTATTTCCCCTCTTTCATTCATAAACATATCATTTTCATGGTCTAGCAAATATTGTTCTAAAGGATCGTTAGGAGGCACGGCAATAGAAGCAAGACCAATAATTTCATCTTTACTAGGCAATTCTTTATCATGGGGTTGTCTACGAAATTTAGCAAAATTAAAATCATGAGACATATCCCCTAAACCAATAGTAACAACATCCTTTTTGCAATCTATCTTAGCATTAACAATATTCAAGAAGGGTCTGCCAAATATAATGGGACAAAAGTCATCTTGTGAGGAACCAAGAACAAGAAAATCAGTAAGATATTTAACTTTCCCACACAAGACTTCAACATCTCTAACAATCCCAACTGGTGAAATAGTATCTCTATTGGCAAGCTTAATTGTAACATCAATTTCTTCTATCTCAGCAGGTGCAATATCATGCATAATTTCTTTCCATAAGGAATGAGGTATTGCACTTGCACTAGCACCCATATCACATAAGCCATGATAACAATGATCTCCTATTTTAACAGAAATAACAAGCATGCCAACAACAGGTCTATGTTTACCCTTAGTATCGGGTCTAGCAATTCTAGCAGCTTCATTACAGAAATAAATAACATGCCCATCAATATTATCGGCTAAAAGATCTTTACCCATAGCAATACTAGGTTCAACTTTAATTTGCTCAGGGGGTGTAGGTGTTCTAGTATTACTCTTACGAACCACAGTTGAAGCTTTAGCATGATCCTTTATTCTAACAGGGAAAGGTGGTTTCTCAATATAAGCGGTAGGAACAATAGGATCAACATTATAAGTGTTAGTCTTTTCTTCAACTTTAATAGGTTCAGCTACTTTTACTTCAATGGGAGGATGATATTTAAACCACTTCTCCTTAGGGAGATCAACATGAGTAGCAAATGATTCACAGAAAGAAGCTACATCTCAGACTCAAGTCCATATTTAGTGCTAAATTCACGGAAAACATCGGTATCCATAAAAGATTTAACACAATCAAACTTAGGTGTTATACTTGACTCCTTACCTTCTTCGAGTTCCCAATCTTCAGAGCGTTTAATTCTTTCCAATAAATCCCATCTGAATTCAATAGTCTTCATCATAAAAGAACCAGTACAAGAAGTATCGAGCATGGAGCGATTATTGAGAGAAAGCCGAGCATAAAAATTTCGAATAATAATTTCTCTTGAGAGCTCATGATTGGGGCATGAATATAACATTGATTTAAGCCTCCCCCAAGCTTGAGCAATGCTTTCTCCTTCGCGAGGCCAAAAATTATATATATAATTACGATCACGGTGAACAAGATGGATAGGATAAAACTTCTGATGAAATTCCAGTTTCAATCGTTTGTAGTTCCATGATCCCATATCATCACATAGCCTAAACCATGTCAATGCCTTTCCCTTCAAAGATAAAGGGAAGACCTTCTTCTTGATAACATCCTCGAGCATACCTGCAAGCTTAAATAATCCACAAACTTCATCCACATAGATTAGGTGCAAATCGGGATGTAATGTTCCATCTCTTGTAAAAGGATTAGCTAGCAGTTTCTCTATCATACCCGAAGGAATTTCAAAGTAAACATTTTCAGTAGGTTCAGTAGGTTGAGGAGAAATTCTTTGCTCTACTGGTCGGGGTGAAGATACCCCAAACAAGCCCCTCAAAGGATTACTTTCAATAGTAACAAGTGACAGTAAATTTCAGCACACTATATAAATTTTTCCTTACCAAAGGCGCTTCACTCCCCGGCAACGGCGCCAGAAAAGAGTCTTGATGACCCACAAGTATAGGGGATCTATCGTAGTCCTTTCGATAAGTAAGAGTGTCGAACCCAACAAGGAGTAGAAGGAAATGACAAGCGGTTTTCAGTAAGGTATTCTCTGCAAGCACTGAAATTATCGGTAACAGATAGTTTTGTGATAAGGTAATTTGTAACGGGTAACAAGTAATAAAAGTAAACAAGGTGCAACAAGGTGTCTCAATCCTTTTTGTACCAAAGAACAAGCCTGGACAAACTCTTATATAAAGTAAAACGCTATCGAGGACACATGGGAATTATCGTCAAGCTAGTTTTCATCATGCTCATATGATTCGCGTTCGTTACTTTGATAATTTGATATGTGGGTGGACCGGTGCTCGGGTGCTGCCCTTCCTTGGACAAGCATCCCACTTATGATTAACCCCTATTACAAGCATCTGCAACTACAAAATAAGTATTAAGGTAAACCTAACCATAGCATGAAACATGTGGATCCAAATCAGCCCCTTACGAAGCAACACATAAACTAGGGTTTAAGCTTCTGTCACTCTAGCAACCCATCATCTACTTATTACTTCCCAATGCCTTCCTCTAGGCCCAAATAATGGTGAAGTGTCATGTAGTCGACGTTCACCACTACAAAAAAAATACACTTCCGTGATGATATGTGTTTGTCATAGTAGGTCACGTTTTCTGTCATGCATGTACATCCATGACAAATTTATGACAGAATCAAGATAGTCATACCTGTGCTGTCGTAGAAGTGTTCCATGACATTACCAAAATTATCATCACGGAAGTGTCCACTTCCATGACGATAAATCGCGTGTCACAGAAGTGCTTTCGTCAAGGGAGACCGACACGTGGCATCCACCGTAACAGAACGCCGTTAAGCTATCGGGTCCGATTTTGGATCCGATAACCCGTTAACAGCCCGGACCAATGGGGATTTTCCACGTGTAAAATAATCATTGGCCGGAGGAAACACGTGTTGCCTCACCGTTGGGACAGATGTCATCCACTCATTGGACAGGAGGCGCCTATGATAGGTCGACTCGTGGCACGGCCCAACAGTGGCCCATTGTGGTGAAAAAGGCTGGCCCAGTAAAAAATAGCAGGCCGGCCCATATAAGGCCTACTTGTGTCAGGTCCATTTTAGCCCACGACCCATACGAGATGTGCCAATTCGGCCTGTCAACGGCCCGTTAAAGATTTGACACCATTGCAGCCCATCGTCAGTTCGAGCCCGTTAACAGCCCGCTATATATTTGGGCTCAATATCGGCCCGATGAGATTTCGGCCTGTTAACGACCCATTCAGTGGATGGGCCAATTTTCACAATGTACATCTTTCGGCCTTTTAGCGACCCATTTAAATATTGGGCTAACTTCCGGCCCGGTGTGTCTTTCAGCCTGTTGATGGCCCATAAATCAGTTGGGCCATTTGTAGTCGGACCTGAGTTTCGGCCTTTTAGCGACCCATTTAAGTGTTGGGCCAATTTCCGGCCCGGTGTGTCTTTCAGCCTGGTGACGGCCCATATATCTGTTGGGCCATTTGTAGTCGGACCTGAGTTTTGGCCTTTTAGCGACCCATTTAATTGTTGGGCCAATTCCCGGCCCTGTGTGCCTTTCAGCCTGTTAACGGAGCATAAATGAGTTGGGCCATTTGTAGTCGGACCTGAGTTTTCGCCTTTTAACGGCCCATGCCCTTCATGGTCCAATACCGGCCCGGTTTCTCCTTCGGCCTGCTAAAGGCCCGCAACACAGTTGGGCCATTTACAATACGACCTGACTTTCGGCCTCTTAGCGGCCCATGCTCTTCATGGTCCAGTACAAGCCCGCTGTCTCTTTCGGCCTGCTAAAGGCCCACAATATAGTTGGGCCATATGTAGCCCGAACTTAGTAACGGCCTGTTAACGGCCCATGAAATCAATTGGGCCCACCTGTTGCCCGCTTCGATGTCAGCCTATTAACGACCCGAGAGTTAAGAGGGCCGACCATTAACTTTCGGCCTGGTAACGGCCCATTAACTTAGTGGGCCCACTAAATTTCGTACATGTCTTTAGGCCAAATTAGATAATTTGAGCCCATTACGACGAGTAATTAACCGATCAAGCAAAGGTATGGCATACAGGAAAAAACGTTGCACATCCAGCATATATTATAGGAAATTACATCCACTGGGCAATCAAAGATTGATGCCAGTGCAAATAAATGAACAGAACCTAACGATCTACAACGTCACAATCTGCAACCTCAGCACGGATGACGCCCATAAGCATGTGGGCAAGTTCTTGCTGCTTTGCTACACTGTCTCTAAAAACATTGATCAGTTGTTGTGTCGCACGACTCTGCACCTCTGATTCCTCCACCATTTCCATCATTTCTTCAGCCATTAATTGGTTCACAAACATACATTTTTTCCATTGCATTCGAGACAGAGGATACTGAACAGATTCAGATGGCGATTTTGGCAGGCTTGTATTATTGATAGTGGAGAGTGTCTCGACCACTGCATCATAACATAAATTAGGAGGGCAACCAAACAGATTAATCATGAGTTATTGGCATATTACCTGGCCTAGATTTATTGGAAAGAAACAATGGGGTTGCCTTGCTGTTTTCAGAGTTTGTCTTCTTATCTTCAGCAGCCTGCACCAAATTAAGACACTAGCATTGCTATCATTGGCCAAGTTAGATAATAGGAAAGCAACATTGGCACAACGAACGTTTGGGCAACTAGCCAACACCAAATTAACACAATATGGCACAGCTATCATCAGCCAGGTAAGGTAATACGAAAGCAACATTGACACAATGAATGAATGGGCAACCACAGCAGCACTACAATTCAGTAATGTGCATGATATGAGATAGTACACGCATGCAGCTCAGTATGCAAAACTACCAGGCAGTTTTCTTTACAAAAATCAACATTGGCGCCTTTAACATTTTGCTACAACTAATTTTAGATCAGACAAAGGTTGGATTCACGCCAATTAACAAAATACATGCTGATGTAAAAATATAGTGATATACAACAGGTACTTACATCAGCATTGGAGAACAGAGAATTCCCACAAGATGTTTTCCTCGAATACAATCCCAATGAAGGAAATCTTCTATCATTTAACCTTATTTTCTAAAAGAGAGATGGGTAAGAAACATGTAGAAAATATGATCAGAATGCTATAAAATTTCATGATGCGAGGATACGCACACACTTCTTAGAATGGAGTTGACATTCTTTTGTTGGACTGGAGCGGACTAGTTCTTTGGCCACTGGAATCTGCTTATTATCGGTGGGAGTTGGGTTTCTCTATGCTGGAGCAGAATTTATGAAAAATGGAGTTGGCTTATTATCTCCTGGCGTTTGGATCTTTTGCAAAGACCTGGTTTGTAACCCTTCAGATTCTAACATAGCCGTCTTCCCCTTGCATGCCTTATATAGAAGAATGGTGCTTCAATTATAAAACATGCTACAGTAGATATGGAATAGGTACTGAAGAATAGAAAGGCATGACATATTGACATGTATTCCCTCCATCTGGAAATAAATGGATGGTTCTAGGCGTATTTCAGTTCTAGATACATCCAGTTTTATCCATTTCCGCGACGTGTAATCCGGATGGAGGGAGTATGATGTAAGAGCTAGGGATACCAGGACAACACAGTAAAAAAAACTGAAAACCCACTGCAGAACCAAAGTAATCAAACCCACTGATATGAGATAGTACACTCATGCAGCTCAGGGTGCAAAACTACCAGGTAGTTTTCCTTACAAAAATTAACATTGTGGCCTTTAATCATACATTTTGCTACAACTAAATTTAGATTAGATAAAGGTTGGATTCACGCCGATTAACAAAATACATGCTGATGTAAAAATATAGTGATATACAACATGTACTTACATCTGCATTGGAGTACAGAGAATTCCTGCAAGAATATTTCCTCACAGACGATACCAATGTAGAAATTCTTCTATGTGTTAAGCTTATTTTCTAAAAGAGAGATGGGTAAGAAACATGTAGAAAATATGATCAGCATGCTATAAAATTTCAGGATGCAAGGATACGCACACGCTTCTTAGAATGGAGTTGACATATTTTTGCTAGACTGGAGCGGACTAGTTCTTTGGCCACTGGAATCTGCTTATTACTAGTAGGAGTTGTGTTTCTCTGTGCTGGAGCAGTATCTATAAAAACTGGAGTTGGTTTATTATGTCCTGGCGTTTGGATCTTTTGCAAAGACCTGGTTTGTAACCCTTCAGATTCTAACATAGTCGTCTTCCCCTTGCATGCCTTGTATAGAAGAATGGTGCTTCAGTTATAAAACATGCTACAACAGAGAGATGGAATAGGTACTGAAGAATAGAAAGGCATGACATATTGACATGTATTCCCTCCATCCGGAAAAAAATGGATGGGTCTAGGTGTATTTCAGTTCTAGATACATTCTTTTTATCCATTTCGGCAACATGTAATCCGGACGGAGGGAGTATGGTGTAAGAGCTAGGGATACGACAGGACAACACAGTAAAAAAACACTAGTTGAATGTAAAACTGTATGCTAGCGGAATACGTACAGAAAAAACTAAGGCAGCATACACGTGTATGATTGGGAAACTAAGATGGCATTGCAACAGAGCACTAGAACAGCACTTCAATGTAAAAAAACATGATATGGTAGACAGATGAAGTACGTACTGATGAATAACAATGCATAAGATATTCAGAAGCATGATGTCCAAATTAAGCAGATGGCATTGCGATAGAGTAGAATGACAGTACTTGAATTTGAAAACATGTTATCATGAATGGAATAGGTACTGAAAAACAGGAAGGCATGACATATTTACATGCATGATCAGCATGCTAAGCACATGGCATTGCAACAGAGTAGATACACTCCAGGACATTGTATGCATGTTGTACCCATATCACGGGCCAAGTTAGAGCAAGGACCTTGTGGGGTGAAGAGGATTCAACATCTTTCTGCAAGTCTTCTGAAGACCTGCCTTTACATGTTCCATCATATTGGGTATCATTGACATCAAGTTTATTGGCCTTTACATTGCTCCGTGAGGTTCTTGTGGATATATCAGTGTGTGCAATTATATCTGACATGCATGGAAGACAACTAGTAGTTAGATTTAGGTAATGAGTGCCTGTAGGAGATGACATAAAAAGTAGGACTGGGTTAACTAGCAGCAACAGGTCTCAAAAACTAAAGGGAGAACATAGATGAAAGCTACAAAATATGTATCGTTTGTACTCGAGATTAACTAGATGGCACACAAAAGTATTAAAGAACAACATAGGTAATACTAGAAGTGGTATAATACTATAATCACCAGCCTGTGGGATAGCATTGGCTGATGGATGATAACTATGGAACAGCGTTACCTAAAGAACAAGTATCTTAGCTGAACTATGGAACAACATTAACTCGTGAACGAGACCCGTAAGACATCAGCATGAATATAGAGTGAAATGTGATAATCTATTTTCCATGCTTAGATGAATAACAAAGCCATAAATGTTGCACACAAGTAACATGAGGGTACAACCTATCTGGCCGCCATCCATAGGAGTGAACATCATGTGCTGACTTGTCGATGGCCCTGCAGTTGTTGTGGCTGTCCATGTCGAGCACGCGCATTCGATGCAGGGAACTGTTGAGTGGGGACTATAGCTCCCTTCTGGTGTATGCTTCCCTTGTTGGAGCAGCTGCGGTGAGTCGGAAGACGGTGTGGCTGAAGATGCAGATAACTCATAATGTTAAGAACGACACATCTCTTTGATCTGAAGAAATACACTAAGAGATCAACAGCAAAGTACGACAGTGGTCACACGTCTCTTGACTGAGATTAAATTGGGGTCACATGATTTTATTTTATTTTGGTACTGTCTGATCTACGCCGGATGGCTTGATGGCCGTATTGTGCCTCCCGGATGACACTGTTAGGAATCTTCCCCAAAGAGCCAGCGACCAACGGCAGAGCAGCTTGCCTCCGCAGTCCGTGGCCCCGGCCAAAACCCCGCTCCCCGCCCCACCGCATTGCCGTGGTTGCGCTGCACTCGGGCCAATCCACAAAGACTCCCCGTCATCCAGATCCGGCGGCGGCATCACCTTGAACCCACGCAACTCTAAGATAGCCATCTAAGCACTGCTACCGCAGCGAACTTGCGGCCCCGCACCCTTATGATAGAGACCAGCCAACCGGCAGCCTAGGAGCTCCGCCGCCTCGAGGGGTGCTGCTTCCCATTGGGAATCGATTGGCCCAGAATAAAAATTCAGACAACTGACGCCTAAATAAAGTGATTTGAGATGAGGGTGCGACCTATCTGGTGGCATGGTGAAGTAGGCAGGTCCAGCTGCCGAGTCAGTGAGGCCGGCGCGGTTGCGGTGGCCACCGGCGGTAGGGAAACAACGATGTCACGACGGTCGACGGCTACAGGGAAGCAGCGCCGGGACTCTGGACGGATCTGAAGTTGGAGCCGCTCCGACGCCGTGAACAACGGCGGGGGTGAATCGGCTCCAGTACGGTTCACGCGGCCGTCGTCGAGGCAGCTCCAGCAGCACGGAGTAAGAGGCACACGACCCAGTGCACAACGGCAAATGGACAGCGTCTCCGGCATTAGGGAGGAGGGCGGCTGTGAAATTGGTGCGGTGGGGGCGCCATGGAGGAGGAGCTGAGGTTTCG
>NC_057814.1:433659021-433659945 GCF_018294505.1 Triticum aestivum
GGACGCATTTGTCTGAAATGTGAGGGGGAGTTACAGTTCTACCTCTGCCTTTAGGCTTCTCGGCTTGGGTCTGTGTACTGAGGGTCGGGGATAGTAGAGTAACTTTGCTTCTCCCCAAATAGTGGGCGGGAGCGATTTTGGGCGAGGAGGGCGTGTTTTGAAATATAGTGGGCGCGAGCGATTTCGGGCGAGGAGACGTGTTTTGAAAAAGTGGGCGCGAGCTATTTCGGGCGAGGAGAGCATGTTTTGCCGACCATGGTTTATGAATTATTTGGCACATGTCCTTTTGGCCGAGGAGAAGGCGCGCTTGGATGAAGTTACGAACCTACCTTCGATGCACAACGGGCCAATTAATGCGTCTCCCACATAGGACGGTAATTTCACGTCTCCCATTTATTTGCTCGGGCGAATTCCACCGAGCAGAGGATGTTTAATGGTTCGTTCAAAATTTGGGAGAACGAGCATTCACGTCTACCTTACCAAGTCGATTCGAATCAAATTTAGAAATATTAGCTTGCCACTTCTTTTTTAGATGGAGATATGATGCTTGGGAGTAATGTGTTTTTACATGCTCGTTGCTAGCGATTTACTATATGACAAATAGTTGACCCACTCAAAAATGGGAATCAAACCCAAAATGAAATATCTCGATTCAATGAAATAGCTCGTTCACCGGGTCAAAATAGTGAACTAAATCCAAAATTGAACACCTCAATCGGATAGCGTGTTGTACAGTATTATAGTACTCCATGAACATGTTGAAAGTCAAATTAATGAACTTGTTTGATATACGCATATATCCGTTCATGTGTGGATTGCAGACAACATGTTCTCCAATTTAAATATTTGAATGCAAGTTTATATCGAAACATGGTTTATATCAGTCTTTGATGCATAAAACGCGACCTCCCCCTCTCCCGGACT
>NC_057814.1:433660305-433672940 GCF_018294505.1 Triticum aestivum
TACTCCATCTATAGGTCTCTCTCGCACACTATGTATGATTCTCTAGTCCAAGCTAGATATCTTGGGTGCACTCATCGTACGCACACAAATTCCTTGGCTCGTTGCCCGTAACTCTCTCACGCACCACTCTGTCGTCTTGGAGCTCTTCCCCTCTCTCTCAAACTCTCCATCTACCTGGGTCACACATACACATGCATATCTCACTCGCACTCGATAGGCCCATCTAAAACTCTATCTCTCTCCCTCGTCCTCTCTCCATCTCACACGCACACACACACAATCGCATGCCTAGCTAGCCAAGTATGATGGTCTCTCACTCAATTGTAGGCATACGCAGTCCCCCCTATATGTATATGACTAGCTAATCTTAGTCTCCATCACAAACATGTGCATGGTCTATCTCGATTTCTCTCGGAGCATCTTTCTATCGCGCACGCACCTCCCTCGATCTCCCACCCATATAGTCCCCTCACGATCTCAAGGGGGTCTCTCTATCACAAACACACCCTCTCGCCCTCCCCATGTGTCCATGTTCTCCATGTGTCCCTCCCGACCTTTGTTCCTTGTTGGCCAGACCTCTATTCGACATGTGCTATAGGGGTGTCTCTCTCCGTTGCAAACAATCACACACTAGCTATCTTCGTGTATCTCCTCGCCTCGCTTTTCTATCTCGGAGATGCATGCGTGATATGTTCGCCTAAGAAACAAAAAAAAACACACACTCTCTCTAATTTATCGTTTGTTGTCACTTTCTCTTTCACACACATACTCTTTTTGCACACTTACTCATTCTCCTTCACACACACTTGATCCCTCTCGACTTAGGCACTCTCCTCGGTCCATAGCATATTGATTTATTGAAAAGTCAAACATCACAAAGTTTGACCATGTACATGGAGAAAAACAATTACATCTGGAATGGCAAACATATACCATTAGATTCACCATGAGATGTAGTTTCGTATGATGTATCTTTGGTATTGAAGATATAAATAACATTTGTGTAAACCTGATCAAAGTTTCCAAAGTTTGACTTCTAAAAAAATTACATGCACTGCACTATCAAGCGGATGGAATATCTCTTTCCCCCTCTCAGCTATCTGACGCACCAGTCAGCCTTATCGGGGCTCCTCAATCTCTCTCAAACTTTATATCTCCCTGGTTCACACATACACATGTCTCGCTCGCGCTATACATATAGACCCATCCAACACTCTCCGCCCTTGTTCTCTCTCTATGTGACACGCACCCCCCTAATAAGTACCATAATCCCTCACTCCATCATAGGCGCAAGCACTCCCCCCTAAGTATGATTATCTCTCACTAGCCATCAGGAACACACGTATTGTCTCCTTCTATCCATACGTCTATCTCGATATCTCTCGTGGTATCTTCTATCGCACACACACCTTGTCACTCGATCTCCCACCCATGTAGTCCCATCACGATCTCCAGGGGATCTTTCTATGACAAACATACACTCTCTCCTCCCCATGTCTGCATTTTCTCCGTACGTCTCTCTTGACCTCTCTCCCTTGTTTGTCAGACCCCTCTTGGCCACGTGCTAGGGGTCTTGATCTCTCGGTTGCAAACAACCACACACTATCTCCTCACCTTGCTTCCATTGTCGAAGATGCATGTGTGATATGTTTGCATAAGAGGCACACGTTTTTTCTCGACTTTTATCGAGTGTTGTCCATGTCTCTTCCACACACGCACACACACTTTTTTCACTCACTCTTTCTATTTCCCTCTCTCTCTCTCTCTAGTTAGGGACTCTCTCACGTCCATAAGCATATGGATGTTTTGAAAAATCAAACCTCAGAAAAGTTTGACCAGGTATATGTGGAGAAAAACATTTACATCTGGAAAGATCATTAGATTCATCACAACATGTACTTACTTCATACTATCATTTATCTTTGGTATTGTAGATATAAGTAATTTCTTTATAAACTTGGTCAAAGTTTCAAAAGTTTGACTTTAAAAAAATGTTGGAACTACATTATCGAATGAAGGGAGTAGCTCTTTCTCTCTCTCTGCTATCTCTCACGGGCCTCCCCTCTCACACGAACACTCTATACCGACAGATTATATGCTCACTGTGTCAGCGTATAGCTCCGTATATTGTTTAGTTGACCGGTCAACCAGTCCACATGCTGCTTTGTCAGCTCGTGTCCTGTATCTTCGTGTGCTGGCCCACATGGCAGTGGGTGAAAATAAGTAAACTAGAGGCCCATCTGACACGCGGTGAAGTAAACAAAGTTGAAACCACTCGGGGTAGCACCCCGCATGCTAGTAAATTGAGGGCGCATTGAGGACACACTTCTTCCGCGTGGAGGACGCACTCGCGCACAATTCACCACTGCGCGGCGGCATGCACAGAAGGACGCACTCGCGCACACCCAGCACACAACACACACTAGCACACGTGTACACCAGCGTCGCCGCCGGTTGAGATGGACGGCGAGGCAGCCAATAAGCGGAGGCAGCTTGAGCCAAAACCGCATCCGGCAAGCCTGGACTTCCTCAGCAGCCTCCCCACCAAATCTGCCGTGCGGACCGCCCTGCTCTCCCGGTGGTGGCGCCCCCTCTGGCGCCGCGTCCCCCTCAACCTCACCGTCGACAGCTGCCTCTGCGACAGGGATTGCAAAAGCATGGCCGCAGTTTCCAAGATCCTTTCATCGCACCCTGGGCCAGCCAGACGCCTTGACATCCGCATGTTCAGTACTAACTGCAAGGTCCAACCCAAGTTCGACGAGTGGTTCTTATCCCCCGCCCTAGATCAGCTCGAGGAGCTCAGCTTTGAAGCTGGACGATGTCGCTCTCTGCCGCCGTCCGCGCTCCGCCTCGCGCCAACGCTGTGCCGCGCCAGCTTCAGCTCCTGCTATCTTCCCCAGATTAATGCTGTGCTCGCCCTTCTTCTCCCTCAACTCAAGCAGCTCGGCCTCTTTGACGTTGTCATCTCGAAGAAGGCTATGGAGCACCTGCTCCGCAGCTGTACTGCGCTCGAGTACCTTCGTCTTGAGCAGATCCACGGGTTCATTAGCCTCCACATCGCCTCGACGAATCTCCGAGGGATTTATGTGTCTTGCTGGCCCCGCAACAAGACATCAATTGGGAAGAGATCACTCCAGCTGTTCCACGTTATGGTCATTGAGAATGCGCCTTTCCTTGAGAGATTTCTTGTATCGGATCTAGAAGGTCCAACAAAAATCAGGGTCATTGACGCGCCGAAATTGACAGCGTTGGTGCACTCGTCTGCCAAATTTTCCGAACTCTTTATTGGATCCGTAATCGTTCAGGTACATCACTCATGTTCTTCTCCGTCTTCTTGAAATTCACATTTTTAAATTTCTTCTTGATGTATTTACGGCCGTGTTCCAGAAAATGATTCCCACAAGCTTGACCCAGTCTATGCGCACAGTGAAGATCTTGGCAATAAAATCTATCGGCCCCAATCTGGATCAAGTTGTTGGATTCCTTACATGCTTTCCGTGCACGGAGAAGCTACTCATCAAGGTGAAACTTCTTTCCTATTAGTAAATTGTAATCACAACGTAGCTCAAATTTTTCGTAATTTTCCCAAATTACGACGACAAGTGTAGTGTTCAAAACTGCATCTACGCACTCCACCGAAAGAAATGTTTTTAGTATTTTTTCTCATGTGATCACCTGCATCGTTTTTTTGTTGTACTACTATAGTAGCCTAGGCTAGTCATAGTGGAAAGTAACTTAGACTACTCCAGTAACTCTATGGTTACCCTAAGAGCAAGTACTACCTCCGTCCTGGTTTACTCTTCCTATTTTGTAGTATCACAATTTGACCATAGATTTAACTGACAAAATGTTAATGCATGTCACTAAGAACTATATCGTTGGATTCGTATTTGAACATAATTTCAAATGGTGTAATTTTTAGTGACATGCATTGGCATTTTCTTACATAAATATATGGTCAAAATTTTATACTAAATAAGAGGTAGTACAAAAGTGGGCTATAACGGCCCTCCACTATGTAGGCCAAAACATGTGCCAAATTCACTTGTGATGCATTTGGCATCGATGCCCCTCCATTGCTCACCTGGTGCCCCAATCTGGATCACCTACTTTGCTCCGGTGCCAAATTAACTCACACAATGAAAAAACACTTGCGTGGGAGAGAGAGAGGACTGAGGCAATAAAAAAACACTTGTTTGGGAGAGTGAGAGGCTGGTGTAGTTGGTTTGATTGATTTGTTTATACATGTGGGTCTGTGTGCACAGCGGTGCCAACTCTCTCACATCACGAGAGCGGTGCCAAAATCTTTTGATTTGACATCGATGCGTATTATGGCATCGGCCACATAGTGGAAGGCAACAAATGCCCAAGCTCTTCACGTACTCCTAGGTAAATGAGAGGAAAGAGAAAGAGAGAGAGAGTGAAAAAATATCACTAGCCAACCAAACCTATCGTATGAGTGAATGATATTGGTACCTCTTGATGACACGGCAATCTTATACAGCCAGCTGCTCTAATATGTTCTCTTCTTTTGCAGATAAAAAAAGACCCGAAAGTGAAAAATGTGCTGCACTATAACAACATCATCGAATGCCTTGATCTCCATATTACAGAAATTGATTTGATCGACTACCGAGGTAGCACATCTGAGATTAAATTGGCCAGGTTCTTTGTTCTGGAGGCAAGTGTGCTCAAGGTAATGAGGTTTGGCGTTCTCTGGCGCAACAATGAATGGCGTGCTGATCACCGCAAGCGTCTAAGCCAAAATGACAAAGTCTCCGTAGAAGCTGAATTTGTTTTTGAAACATCAAGTGGCCAGAGACTCGAATACTTATTTGCCCATTAGTGACTTGTGAGGGCGGTGGATTTTAGTTTGTACGATAATGCTGCATCCACCTAAAGTAACGAAAGTTCTTACGTAATCTTCCTAGTAATTCCCTCTTCGTAGGTGCAGCATTACTCCTAACATTTGTAATATCAGTTTGAAACTTGTAATATTGCCGTGTCCTATTCATGCGTTTTCAAAATCCTGCGAATCAAACAGGTCATGAGTTGGTGATGATGTTGTGCCTACCATCTTTCACCAATAGCCGTCGGATCTAGATCTGACGCATACAAACCAAACTTCTCCAGTTTTGCAAAAAGATGCCCGCACTTGTTCCCTATTTACAAACAACTCCTTGTCTCTCACAATCAGCCTTATCTCCTCCCCACCACATCTAGAAGGCCATGGAAAAATCTGGTGTGATGGCCGCTGCCGGCACCGTCCACCCCCCAATCTTGGTGTTCCGTGCAATGCACGGGCATCTACGCACGGGAAATTATGTCTAACATGGCTAGTTGTAAGCAGGCTAGGTCTACAGCCATGATGATAGTGACTGTAGACGGTGAGGCTGACTATGGTATGCCGAACACGGCGCCTATACTCAGGTGTCATCTCCGGTGTAGGGTCTTGTCACTTCACTGTGAGGAGCAGCACGTAATAATTTGACCAACGAGTAGTACAGTGCTACTACGTTGGTAGTACTACTACTACTACTAGTACTAGCACCACCGTCTGGATTTATTAGTACTACCACGTCCATCTGGATTTAGTATTTGACTAGCAATATCTAGTAATGCATGTCACAAAAAATGTACTACTCCATCTGTAAATAAATACATGGTGTATTGTTTTATTCCTAACGGCGAGGTAACTTAATGTCTTTTTGCTACTTAATAGGATTACATGCAATGAACTAACCACTGCATGTGATGTTTGGTAGTCTCAAGTCACTGAAAGCATGCACGGGCACGGAGGGGGACGCAGCTTCATTGACTTACTGCACCTGCCTTTGGGTGTATGACACGTGGGCCCAAGGGGTGGCTGGCCAACCTGTCATACAGCCAAAGGCAGGTGCAGTAGAGGGGCGAGGAGTAGATGGCCAACACGCACGTGAATTCAACGCAGTCTGCACTTCTCATATAAAGGCTCCCGCCAGTCCAATCTACAAAATCCTACGCACCTACGCACCCAAGGGCAAGAGTGATCACTCCAATCACAAGATCAGATGACTAGAAGCTAGACCCATGGAGGCGATGAGCGCGAGCATCAGCCGGCTGTGCCACATGGTCCACGACGCCGGCCTGCGGCCCGGCACCGAGGAACGTCTCCAGGTAGTGCTTGAGGCCGCCAGGGCGAGGGGCCGCTTGGACGATAGCTTCGTCTCCTTGTTCGACGAGGTCCTCGTCGGCTTCCTTGACAAGTTCACTATCGTCAAGAAGCTCGCGGACGACCTTGATGTACGCCTCCAGCCCATGCGCCCAGGCTCTGTGATGCCTGCCACCCTCAACGGCCTCTATGGTGACAACCTCTTCGACGCACTGGTGGCCCTGCGACTGCCCGCCAACGCGTCGGAGAATGTCCACCTCGAGGTCGCGCTCGCCGTGCAGCGCCTGGCGCAACAAGACATCATCGACATAATCACCCACGTCTACGCGCAAATCGTTCACAAGGACTACTACATGCAAGAGGAGGACGATAGGACGCTGGCCTTCTTGGACCACAGGGCAACCTTGGACGACATTGTTCAGAAGCACGTTGAGCTTGCCGCCAACACCGCTGCTCCTCACACGTCGGTTGGTGACCCGGTGCACTAGGGCGTGAAAATGTCGTTGATGGATCCGTATGTATCTTTATCTTTCCGTCAAATCCATGTAGTAGTATATGGTACTACTAGTAATTATCTTACCTTTCGCATCAACTTCATAATTTTCCTACGTACTCCATGCATGAACCGCGCTAGAACCAAAGTTCTCATTACTCTAGGGAAAATCGTTATTTCTATCTATCGGTCGCGCCATGGAGCAGAACCAAATTTTACAAGTTACAAGTTCAAAAGGAAAAGCCTGCCGTGTTCGCGTCGCACCCCCACACGGTTGGTCCGGCACGCCGCTCAAGGGGGAATGCATGCTGTGTTGCATTTTCACTTACAAGTGGGACCGCAGTTGAGCAAACCGACTATCGACAAACCCCCATCCCGCCCACCACGCAATGGCTGCGAAAACAGGAGGGAGAAGAGATAGCTGTAGCACGGACTCCAAGAAAATTGCTGTCGGATGGGACTCGTGTGGGTGGCGTGTGCCGTACTGCTAGACATGAATGCTAGTTATGGCCCATGCCACCCCACTATATCGAGGTGCTGGTTACGTAGAACAAATTTCCTGGAGTCCGTGCTCAGCCCTTCTCTATCTCTCTTCTCACCAGCCAGCAGACGCGCGGAGCCCATCGTCTGTTTGCTCATATGCGGTCCCACATGTCAGTGAAAACGCAAGAGGACCCACTGAACCTGCACATCTTTCACCTCGACGTGCTGGTGATGAAAAACAAATCCAATAAAGATCTTCGGTGGCCGCTTTTGGAGTTACTCAAGAGTAGTAATATTCTATTTACAGTTTAACCCAAGATGCACATCACGTGGCTTCAACTACCACTCTATTTTCTTGCATGACACGACCTGGATGCTGGATGTCCCACATGTCGGCAAAAGGAGGAAGAACTCGACCAAATCTTCGGTTGTGCTCTCGGATTAGACTAGTTGTGCTAACTTAAAAATTTATTGTGTAGAATGGATGCAAGTTTTGGTATTGGGAAGAAGAGTACAATGATATATTGATAGAGCGCAATTTAGTATATGTTCTAGCACTTTTAGCTAGCATAGAGGCTAGAGATGAGACTAGTGCACTTGTTGATAGAATAGAGGCTAGACACGTCTACTTCTTTACACTCGAACCTAGGAATTTGCCTGACGAGACCATGAAGGCGCACTTCAACGGGTTTAACTTGGCTGGTCGAGTGGATGATTAGACACAGGCGGAGTATTCAAGTTGTCCCTACTTCAAGTTGTCCACAACCATTTGTTGTATTCTTTAAGTCAATCGCTCGTAGTATGTGCTAGAGCTTTTTCTTACTGATGGACTGATCCTGGGAGTTCAGACTGACGGTTAGATGGTTGTTCGCTTGTGTGCTTATTTTCCTTCCCCGGTGAATCTATGTCTTTCGTGAAAAGTGGAGTATTTGTGCCCAAGATCTTTCAAAGAAGCACATAGGATCGAGCCTCTACAGATCAACAATGAATGCATCAAGAAGGCACTAATCCAAGTTACAGGAGCAGTTATGGAAGTTGGATATCTTCTAAAATGTATTCTTGTGGTTCTTGTTTCTCTAGTCAAAATTTTGGTGATGTATTTCCATGGACCAAAAAATCAATGATGAAAAAAAGATATGTGTTCGCAAAGAAAAATGTACGCGGCCGCATCAGCGCACGGCCACCGCATCCGAGAAATGGCCCGGACACGACCCCATTGCCCTACCCAAACGGACAGAATCCGGGCAAAACGGAGGTCCATTTGGGGTCGTGCGTTGGAGTTGGCCTTACAAGTGGGACCGCAGTTGAGGAAACCGACTATCGGCAAACCCCCACCTTGCCCACCGCGCGTTGGCTGAGTTAGAGAAACGACGAGGTTGAAGAGATTGCTATAGCACAGACTCCAAGAAATATGGTGTCAGATGGAAGTCGTGCTGGTGGCGTGTGCCGTACTCCTGGACGTGAATGCTTGTTCTGGCCCATGCCACCCTACTACTCCTACTACTCCTATCGAGGATTCGAGGTGCTGGTTACGTACAGTGAACACATTAACATATGGCCCACCTCACACTGTGGCCAAATTTCCTGGAGTCTGTGCTAGGTTAAAAAGTGTTCTTTGCGAGGATGGGTGCTGGTCTCAAGTTTAAAACTTGTTGTATTACGTACGTAGACATAGAGATAGTGCAGCATGTGAAGCTAGTACAAATAGTGTACTATTGTTGATTGGCCTCATCCGATAACCTGTTGCAATGCACGTACAATTATGTATTAAAAAAATATTTTTTTGCCTCGTCGCAGCACCGACTCAGAGAAGCGACTCGATAGCCATTCATAAATTTAGTAAGTTTATCACAGGCATATCATTTTATTACATATAACAGGTCATCAACCCACAACGACAACGAGGATACATTATAAATACTAAATTTTTCATCACACAACAAATAACAAGCAATGAAATGAACTTCAACTCAACCAATCCTCGGCGTTGGAAACGCTTGCTTTGAACCACAAGCGATTCTCTCGGAAGAGCCAGCTACTGTCAATCTCGAGACCAACGCAGGACTGATCATCCAGGCTGAAGCGGCCTACTATATCACGACCAGGGTAGGGAACCACCGCAATGTCTGACGTATAGATACAGTTGCTTCTCATAAATGCTAGTAACATTGTGTCAACAGCAGCTGGATCGCCTTTCACCATCATTGGATAGTTTTGTCCAAGGAAGAGCAAGTTTGCTCCAACACTATCAATACTGTACCAGGGAGAAGGTGTTGGCGCTAGCACACTAGTATCCATCCTGAATACCATGCAACGGGTGTTGGAATAGGTCCGGAGAGTGCGACCATGGGAGACAACACCTGCTCCCTCAGTAGTAACATCAGAAGTGGGCTGTATACAGACAAGAAGGGGTGATCCATCGGAAGTTGCCAGGCACCACTGAGTATATGGGCCCTCCTCGTCCTCATGCTCGTGATCATCACCATCTTCATCTCCCCCTTGGTTATAAAAAATTTCAAGTATAGGTGGTGGAATGTTCACAGGACCTTGGAAACACAAGAAGAAGGTTAATTAGTAGAGAAGGGAAACTTGCTAACTCGCATGCATGTGGATGAAACAATTATAATTATGGTGGAAGACAAACGTACCGAACCTACGAGGATCCCATGCAAAAACAGTGCCACCAGTGGTGGCAGCAAACACAAGACCCTCGTATTCAATTGCATCACAGCACACATCCGTGTATAGAAACTGATTTTTGAGCAATATCCATCCAGTCGAACCACGAAGGACGGCAACAAGCTTGTCGAAGATAGCAACAACTTGATAGTTCTTGTAATTCCAAGAGCGGTTGGGAACTCGACAAATTGCTATCTTCAGTACACGACAGTAACCATTATCGTATTTGAACGTACGTAGATCATCTGTGTGCTCAACCTTAGGGCACTCGGAGATTTTTGGAAGTGGAATCCGCTGACGAGTGTACACATTCACAAGTTCCCACTCGCAATTGTACCCAATATAAACAACCCAATCTCCATTTGCGCCTGCCCAAGCCTTGCCCTCAAGCGATGGCATCTTAACATCATATGTATCATTATCAAGCGGCATCAACTTGCACAAAGCGAGGCTTCCCTCGTCCCCGCGCCAGTCAGCAGGGTCACGGCGAAGAAGATAGGGGAGATCAAACCGCTCCTGGACCCTTGGGTTCCTTGTAATGATGTTATTAGTTGAGTCAAGAATGTTCTTGAACGAACCTGCCATGCTAGCCGAGGTGATGACGTCGCACCGATCAATGAGTTCCCCCACCACGTCATCTTTCAGATCGGGGCAAGAATAACGGGGTCGTTTCCGGCTTGTTCCCTCCATGGAGAAGACGATCGAACAATGGCAGGAGGAAGGGTGAAGGCAAATGGAGGAGGGAGGAAGAGCGTGCGACAGCAGTTCCAAATCGAGAGGGAAAGGCGAAGAGTCGGTGGACGGTTGCCAGTTTGCCACGGTACACGAAGAGGCGCCCCGGCCTACATGTCCTATCGGAAATTGTACAAAAGGACTCGCCGTCTTCTCATTGACATGTTGGAACGGGACCACATGTCAACGAAACATGGTGTGTAATTTCTCGTGCAAAATGCGATCTGGCCGCGTTGGCCCGAGGTGCCGCATTAGTTATCGACCTTTATTTTTTAACATACAATCTGAGTGGATAGCTCCTGTGGTCATCACACGTGAGCAGATATATAGGTGGGCTAGGTGGGCAGGCAGCAACAATCTAAGTGCTAAAAGAGTTGATCCAATGCTTGGTTTTGTTTGGATTTTCCAACTATGACCATTGGATAGAGTGAATCAATGGCTTAAGTTCAAAGTTATTCTCATACTATAGAATGGTATAGGAACGTGGAGAGATTTGGTTGATTTTATATCGCTGAATATTATAAAATATTATGAGTGCAGACGCTCCACCCCGAGGTTTGTAGCTCATTCTCGGTCGTCGGGAATCTATGTTCTTCCACTCTTTCGTTTAAGACATGAGCTTTGTTCATCCTGTTGCCGACACGCGGGACATATATATGCCTCCATTTTACAAAATCATACTATATGCCTCCATGACATCTAGCATCAAGGTGGCGTGTCATGCAGGAAAATGGAGATATGCAGTGCGTAAGTGAGTCGTGCACTTCGATGGCACCTAGTACTACGCAATATTTTTTCTCCTCGATGGCACGTGAATAGTGCATGTACTCAATGACAGAGCACGGGATGGTAGCCATGGACATGGTCGGCCCTTTTTGAAGAGAGTACTAATAAATAACTTTGATGTGTCCCGTCAACTTGCAGAACGACGAGAAGCTTGCTTACTACGCCTTCTCCCTCGCCAATGCATGTGCGGTGGCTCGCAGCACGAGGAGAAACTTTTGCTTACAAGCGGTGGACGTGCAGCAGTTCATTTGGTGTCAGATGGCCAGAAGTACTACCGTAGTACCATCATTATTGTTCGACTTCCGGAAGAGGAGAAGAGCCAAGCGCAAGGTCACCTACTAACCTAGTACAGTACTACTATAGCCAAAGCTGGTCCACCTTTTTAGAGCATGGTTAATTAATATAGGCGGCTCTTGCAGCGGCACATCATTTAGAGCAAGTACTCTCTTCGTAGGAACAAAGGAAGTGAAACAAAAGTTGGAGTGGATGCTAGATTGCCAATTCAAACTTGATTACATAGGGAAAAAATCCTATAGCATTCTATCCTATGAATCAAACGACCAATGTAGGAAAATTATGAGGGGGGTCTCTCCAACAGTGTTCCTTGGCTCGCACCTAGCATCTCTGTAACACCCCGAGAATCATGCTACAGTAACTCTCTGTGATTAAGCTAATCATGTTGCTAAACAGGGCTTGATCACATTGGAATCACATTTCTTTTCAAACTCCTAATTCAAACTTAATTAAATTTAAAGTGGAAAATAAAAGTTTTCAAAAATTTAAACAAAAATGTTCGGGCCATGCCAGATATTGCACTGATAATTATTGTGGAGAAAACACATTTTTATAAAATGCCTAAATACTTTTAAATGAATTAAAACAGAAAAGAAAATAAATAAAAAGAAAAGAAAATGCAACAGGGGAGAAACAAACAAAAAAAAGAGAAGAAGAGAAACCCCCTTCCCCCCACTGGACCCTGGCCCAACTGGGCCGACCCCAGGCCCAGCCGGCCTAGCCCACCTCCCCGGGTCGCCCTCCCCTTCCCTGTTCCCCCGACCGGGGTCGGAACAGGGGCAGGTCCCCGCCGCACCACCTCGCCGGCGACGGGGGAGGATAAGGCCACCCCGACGCCTCGGCCTCCGCCCATCCCTCCCACTTGCCCCTCTCGCTCGCCTCTGCGCCCCCCCCAGATCCACCTCTCCCCTCACCCTCTCCTTCGTTCTGGAGAGGAGACCGACGCGGTCGCCGCCGTTCTCCGTCGTTCACGCGGCCACCGAGCCCCGTTCCCCTCCCCGACGTGTCCACGAGCTC